>NC_085138.1:410198359-410219285 GCF_035046485.1 Aedes albopictus
ATTGAATGAGTCAGTGAGTTAATTAATTAGTGAGCGAGTGAGTGAGCCAATTAGTGATTGATGTAATGAATTAGTGAGTTATTACACTCACTCACTTATAAGCATATAAGTGAGTGAGTGTAACAATGAGTAAGTGATTGTGTGAGCTAAGTTAGCTAACGATTTGATGAATTATTGAATTAGTGAGTGAGCGAGCCTGTTGTGAGTGGATTTGTGGGAAAATGAGTGCGCAAGTGAAATGAATTGTAGAAAGTTAATAATTTTATGAGTGAGTGAGTTAGTGAATAAATGAGCCTGGTAGTAAGTGAAGGGCTTATTAGTGAGTGATCTAGTAAGTTAGTAAGTTATGTAGAGGATTGCTATATTGAAGTTAACTACTTTATAAATTTTAAATGTAACTTAAAAAATTGTTTTATGTAAAACTGATTAAAATTACGATATAATTCAGAAGATATCATGATCCTTCCCTTACTGTGTATAAAAGCCGATTTTGAAAATATGACTCCGTTATTTTATTTAAAAAAAAAAGATAAAACCAAAAAAATGAGGAATTTGATTTAGTTCAGGCGTAGACATCACTGGTTAATTTATTGAACTACTTGTTCTTTTAGATTTATTAGTTTTCAGCCAAATTCAGATAAAACAACATTTTTTTAAACTTTAATCGAATTTTCTCACTAATTTCATCACTCTTAGAGATAATATATACATTTCGCAGAATTTGAGATTTATACCTAAAGTTGCCACATGACTCGAACTTTTGCCCCACTATGTGTAAAATATGATTTCCAAATATTTTTTGCAGAAAATTATACATGCTAAAGCATCTTCAAAATTTACCTAGTTACGCCCCGAAAAAAAAAATCGAATTCGATTTCATTACAATTCCATTCCATGCGTTGGAAGGACCATCGCTTGTTACAATTTTTTGATCAAAAACCAACATTTTGTCATAACTTTTCGAAATATCGATCAATTTTCATAATTTTTGGAATGAAAGACTCTTTTTCAAAAGGGTTAGAACAACCTTGACACCTGAAAGAAATAATTTGGATTGAGCTTAAAAACTCCAAAAGAAACTCTTGCCGCACTCGAACTTTTGCCCCACTTTACTCTACCTTGAAACTTGATTAAATTGAGATAATGTTATGGGCGATCGATGGCTAGAAAAAATCTTTCCACATATGTTCTCTTGCGCTCTGCTCGTTTGAATATGGTTAGTTTCATATGCCTTTGCCTGATCGAACGATAAATTGATGTGAATCATACTTGCTTCCCAGTACTCCAATTGATGATAGAATTACTCATGTTCTATGGTTCCAATTGGTGGGCATGACTCAATATTTGGAAAACCGTATTTGCATATGGATTTTTCTCATGCATCCGATAAAATCGCCATGAAGTGCACAACTACAACATTCAAATAAGTATTTTTTGACTAGTTCCCAATATAATTTTCATAAGTTTTTCGATAGGTCCTCCGTCACTGTACACGGAGTCCACGTTTCATTAGTAGATGATCAACCGACCCTCACTGCTTTCAGCTTCCATGCATTTACTCAATACTGAATTGCATCCAGAGACAGACATCGTAGAAATCGCGAGAAATCACCCACCAGCCTTTCTTCCCTCGCATAAATAATGAGTGCAGCGGCAGTCCAGTAGTCACATCGGATCTGTTTTCGCGATTGACTCGTATAAATGCGGAAAGTTTTTTTTTGTCTCAGTTCCATAGCGTTCCTTTCAGTAGTGTGTTTAAGTATAATTCACTGCGATAAGGGCATTCGCGCTCTGTCTCTGATGTGTGTCTGGCTGTCTGTGCATCGTAGTGCAGTATAGTGCACAGACAGTATACCTAGTTGGTGAAGCATCAATTTCAAGTAACACACCGTACGGTGGCAGTGATGTGCAGTCATTTCGATCAGGGGAAAAATGCGCTAAGCGAATCAACATGTGCTGCCATGTAGAAATAGTTTAATATGGAATGAGACACTCTCCATGTTGAACTTCTGCAACTTTTTTGAATGTGTTCTACGATTACCCTTATTTTCTCATACCAAATCCAAACCTTTCATAGACTTGATCTCGAGATTTTGATGAAGCTTTTAAAAAATGTATATCATCTTATTAGTAAGTGCAACAAGCAATTATACTCGATTTCCTCTTATAAACAAGGCATTTGCTGAGAGCATTATCGACGCATTGTGAACCACTCGCCCCTATCTTACCTCTACCTACTGTGCGATCGCTCGGCTGCTAGCAATCGAAGAAGCACACAAAATGATGATCGCGCACTCACGCGGCTCCGGCTGACTAGATCGTCTCGCCGGTCGTTAGGTTTTTTGCTCGCCACGGCCTGCTCAGTAAGTTTGTAATCAACTTCGGGGGATGATGATGATGATGCCTACTACTAGATATGAGTCGTAGCTCGTGCCGTTGATAGCTAAGGCGCCGCCCGGCTGAGACGAAATGTACTTGCAAAGCACAGCGATCAAGGTTTTTGCGACCGATTCGGTTAGCTTCGAAACGATGCCACAACGCATGGAAGTTGATCTAATGGTGAACTTTTTTCTTCTTTTTCTCTTCGCAGCAACAAAAATTCCTAAAGAGACCAGCAGACGACGTCGATTCCGCCTCCGACTCGTACGAACCACCGGTCAAGCTACAGCACAACGGATCGGAAAACCTTACCAAGTTCTCGGTGGAGATCGTCCAGCAGCTCGAGTTCACGACGTCGGCGGCCAACTCCCAGCCGCAGCAGATCAGCACCAACGTAACGGTGAAGGCCTTGACCAATGCGTCCGTCAAGAGCGAGGGTCCCAGCCCTGCCCAGCAGCAACAACAGCAGCAGAACCAGGCAGGAGCGAACGGAGGCGGAAATGGTGGAGGAGGTCCCTCGGGAGGTGGTGGCGGCGCAGGAGGCCATCCTGCTGCGCCATCCCCACACATGCACGACCTTGGCCGGATTGTGGACTTCAAGCAGGAGCCGGATACCAACGAGTTCGCCGATCTCTCGGCAGCACTCGATAAGGACGCCGCTGCCAACGGACACTTCCCTGGTCTTTCGGACCTCATCGGGGACGATACCAACGACGACAGCGACGCCTTCAAGGATCTCATCTCGGATCTCTCCGACTTCCAGCCGGACTTCCTGGACTTTGAAGAGAAGCACCAAACGCAACCTCCCCACCAGCAGCCTCCCCACCTCCATCAACAGCAGCCACCCCATCAGCAGCAACCTCCTCCTCCACAGCAACAGCAGCAGATGTTACACGCCCAACAGCAGCAGCAGATCGAGGTGAAGCAAGAAGCCTGCATAAAGCAAGAACACCCAAGTCCCGGAATGCTGGACAACATGGGTATCAAGCGGGGTAGCCCCGTAACGAACCAGTTCCCGAGTGCCTTCGGAAACGATGGCCTCCCACCGAAACGAGGACCCTACGGGAACCCCCAAAACGGTCCCATGTCGGAGCTCTCTCCTGCGGCACAAACCCTCAAACACATGGCCGAACAGCACCAGCACAAAAACGCCATGGGCATGGGCTTCCCTCCTCGGGGACCTCAACAGAACCCCCAGCGACCACCCTACTCCGAGTTCGGCCAGTTCGGTCCCGGTCAGGACTACATGAACGCCCCGAACAACCCCAACGGTCCTGGAGGTGTCCCACCTCAATTCCACAAGGGCAACGTGCCTCCGTTCCCCGGTGCGGACATGATCAAGCAAGAACTCTACTCCCCGCAGAACGAATTCGATCTCAAGCCGCAGATGGGCCGGATGCCACCGGGTATGGGTGTCCCCGGACCCGGTCAGAAAATGCCAGGCCCCGGCCCGGGTCCTTTCAACAAACCCGGCCAACAGCAACAATACTCGCCATACGGATCGCCGGCCGGAGGAGGCCTTCCCAATCACGGAAGTCCACACGGCCCGGGATACATTCCACCGAGGGGTCCTGGACCGGGAGGGGGAGGACCCCCGGGTGCTAACAACGTTGGAGGTGCTGGAGGTGTCGGAGCGGGCGCTGCCGGAGGTCCAGGTGGACCCGGTGGTGCCGGTCCCGGACAGCAAGCGAACGGGGCTGGCAATGGTGTTCCTCCGCGGGGTGGCCCCGGAGGTCCCATGGGTGGAGGACCACCAAATGCTACGATGCTACAGATGAAACAAACGCAGCAGCTGCACATCAGCCAGCAGGGACCCGGTGGGCACGGGATTCAGGTGAGTCAGATTTGCATGTATCTTTTTTTTTAAGAACGAAGGGTCCTTATCGCTCAAAAGTTATACATTTATTGCTCTACAAGGATTAAGTAGCCCTTGGCATTGCTTGCAGCTATGCTATACTATGTCAACAGGTTTCTTACAACCTGTCAAATATTAAGAATCTTATTTCTAAATTATCAAACCATAAACAATTCAGAATCCAGGAGAGTTTTCTCGCAATTTTAACGCTAACAATCTCTAAAAAATTTCGAAGAAAATTTTCTCATGATTCTGAAACTTCGTAAGATTTAGGAAGTATTCGTTTCGGAATTATGGTAAATATTCTGAGGAATCCCGCTGAAATTCTTTTTGGAAAACGATTTCGAGGACAATACTCTTTAAATTCTGATGAAAATCCTCTCTGAATTCTTGGAGGTTTCCTCCCATGATTCATGAGAGAATTCACTCGGGATTCTGGGGAATCCTCTCAGGAATCTGAGGAGGAGAGGAGAATTCTCTAAGGATTCAGAGGAAATCTACCCAGGATTCTAATAAGAACCCTCCCTATATTCTGACGAGAATCCTGAGGGTAAACCTTCCAGCATTCCGAGGAGAATGCTTCCAGGATTCTGAGGAGAATGTTTCCAGGATTTTGTGGAGAATGCTTACAGGATCCTGGGGGGAATCATTTTAGGGTTCTGAGGAGAATAATTAAAATATTTTCAGCGGAATCCTTCCAGGATTCTCAGCGGAATCCTTCCAGGATTCTCAGCGGAATCCTTCCAGGATTCTCAGCGGAATCCTTCCAGGATTCTCAGCGGAATCCTTCCAGGATTCTCAGCGGAATCCTTCCAGGATTCTCAGCGGAATCCTTCCAGGATTCTCAGCGGAATCCTTCCAGGATTCTCAGCGGAATCCTTCCAGGATTCTCAGCGGAATCCTTCCAGGATTCTCAGCGGAATCCTTCCAGGATTCTCAGCGGAATCCTTCCAGGATTCTCAGCGGAATCCTTCCAGGATTCTCAGCGGAATCCTTCCAGGATTCTCAGCGGAATCCTTCCAGGATTCTCAGCGGAATCCTTCCAGGATTCTCAGCGGAATCCTTCCAGGATTCTCAGCGGAATCCTTCCAGGATTCTCAGCGGAATCCTTCCAGGATTCTCAGCGGAATCCTTCCAGGATTCTCAGCGGAATCCTTCCAGGATTCTCAGCGGAATCCTTCCAGGATTCTCAGCGGAATCCTTCCAGGATTCTCAGCGGAATCCTTCCAGGATTCTCAGCGGAATCCTTCCAGGATTCTCAGCGGAATCCTTCCAGGATTCTCAGCGGAATCCTTCCAGGATTCTCAGCGGAATCCTTCCAGGATTCTCAGCGGAATCCTTCCAGGATTCTCAGCGGAATCCTTCCAGGATTCTCAGCGGAATCCTTCCAGGATTCTCAGCGGAATCCTTCCAGGATTCTCAGCGGAATCCTTCCAGGATTCTCAGCGGAATCCTTCCAGGATTCTCAGCGGAATCCTTCCAGGATTCTCAGCGGAATCCTTCCAGGATTCTCAGCGGAATCCTTCCAGGATTCTCAGCGGAATCCTTCCAGGATTCTCAGCGGAATCCTTCCAGGATTCTCAGCGGAATCCTTCCAGGATTCTCAGCGGAATCCTTCCAGGATTCTCAGCGGAATCCTTCCAGGATTCTCAGCGGAATCCTTCCAGGATTCTCAGCGGAATCCTTCCAGGATTCTCAGCGGAATCCTTCCAGGATTCTCAGCGGAATCCTTCCAGGATTCTCAGCGGAATCCTTCCAGGATTCTCAGCGGAATCCTTCCAGGATTCTCAGCGGAATCCTTCCAGGATTCTCAGCGGAATCCTTCCAGGATTCTCAGCGGAATCCTTCCAGGATTCTCAGCGGAATCCTTCCAGGATTCTCAGCGGAATCCTTCCAGGATTCTCAGCGGAATCCTTCCAGGATTCTCAGCGGAATCCTTCCAGGATTCTCAGCGGAATCCTTCCAGGATTCTCAGCGGAATCCTTCCAGGATTCTCAGCGGAATCCTTCCAGGATTCTCAGCGGAATCCTTCCAGGATTCTTAGCGGAATCCTTCCAGGATTCTTAGCGGAATCCTTCCAGGATTCTCAGCGGAATCCTTCCAGGATTCTCAGCGGAATCCTTCCAGGATTCTCAGCGGAATCCTTCCAGGATTCTCAGCGGAATCCTTCCAGGATTCTCAGCGGAATCCTTCCAGGATTCTTAGCGGAATCCTTCCAGGATTCTCAGCGGAATCCTTCCAGGATTCTCAGCGGAATCCTTCCAGGATTCTCAGCGGAATCCTTCCAGGATTCTCAGCGGAATCCTTCCAGGATTCTCAGCGGAATCCTTCCAGGATTCTCAGCGGAATCCTTCCAGGATTCTCAGCGGAATCCTTCCAGGATTCTCAGCGGAATCCTTCCAGGATTCTCAGCGGAATCCTTCCAGGATTCTCAGCGGAATCCTTCCAGGATTCTCAGCGGAATCCTTCCAGGATTCTCAGCGGAATCCTTCCAGGATTCTCAGCGGAATCCTTCCAGGATTCTCAGCGGAATCCTTCCAGGATTCTCAGCGGAATCCTTCCAGGATTCTCAGCGGAATCCTTCCAGGATTCTCAGCGGAATCCTTCCAGGATTCTCAGCGGAATCCTTCCAGGATTCTCAGCGGAATCCTTCCAGGATTCTCAGCGGAATCCTTCCAGGATTCTCAGCGGAATCCTTCCAGGATTCTCAGCGGAATCCTTCCAGGATTCTCAGCGGAATCCTTCCAGGATTCTCAGCGGAATCCTTCCAGGATTCTCAGCGGAATCCTTCCAGGATTCTCAGCGGAATCCTTCCAGGATTCTCAGCGGAATCCTTCCAGGATTCTCAGCGGAATCCTTCCAGGATTCTCAGCGGAATCCTTCCAGGATTCTCAGCGGAATCCTTCCAGGATTCTCAGCGGAATCCTTCCAGGATTCTCAGCGGAATCCTTCCAGGATTCTCAGCGGAATCCTTCCAGGATTCTCAGCGGAATCCTTCCAGGATTCTCAGCGGAATCCTTCCAGGATTCTCAGCGGAATCCTTCCAGGATTCTCAGCGGAATCCTTCCAGGATTCTCAGCGGAATCCTTCCAGGATTCTCAGCGGAATCCTTCCAGAATTCTCAGCGGAATCCTTCCAGGATTCTCAGCGGAATCCTTCCAGGATTCTCAGCGGAATCCTTCGAGGATTCTCAGCGGAATCCTTCGAGGATTCTCAGCGGAATCCTTCCAGGATTCTCAGCGGAATCCTTCCAGGATTCTCAGCGGAATCCTTCCAGGATTCTCAGCGGAATCCTTCCAGGATTCTCAGCGGAATCCTTCCAGGATTCTCAGCGGAATCCTTCCAGGATTCTCAGCGGAATCCTTCCAGGATTCTCAGCGGAATCCTTCCAGGATTCTCAGCGGAATCCTTCCAGGATTCTCAGCGGAATCCTTCCAGGATTCTCAGCGGAATCCTTCCAGGATTCTCAGCGGAATCCTTCCAGGATTCTCAGCGGAATCCTTCCAGGATTATCAGCGGAATCCTTCCAGGATTTTCATCGAAATTCTAACTAGACTACAGTGCTTTGCAGTTTTTTTTCAGAAATCATTCTTGGATGTCATTAGCATTCTTCGATTTTTAGCATACGGTTCTGTAGGGTTTCTCCTCATCCAAGACAGGGCGCAACAGTTTCTGCCCGCAGTTATGTGACATATTGACTATAGCAGAATCCCAAATAGATGATCTCTTACGCTCGACAAAGAATACCAGACAGTCGAACGGAGGAATATTAGATTGGCATCATCAACCACGCTGCTTCCCGCGTCGTTCCGCGACGGCCAACCAATGGATGGAAGACGGTCGGAAGGGGGCAAAGCCTCAGCGCAATAATCGTAAAACTGTGAGTGAATGGATTCTGCCTCCCTCAGGCCCCGCGATGTCCTGGATTGGTGGCTTTATTTAATCAGGAGAAAAGTCAATCCGCTCCCGGATGGGCAGGTCCTGATCCATTTTTTTAAGGATTTTCCCGGTGAAATTCCTGCTTCCTTGGACCGGATCTGTTATTGTGATGCTTCTGAGAGCATGAGAGAGACTGGCAAGCCGAAAGAGATTATATCTCTCCAGCGTTGTCGTCGTCGTCGTCGGTTGGCTTCTTGGATGGAGGGAGATGACGGTCTTCGGGAGCTGCAGGCGACGACAGTCGCGGGAATCGAGTTCAATAATGCTGAGAGCTTTTTCCATCTCACTCAGTAGAAGGAAAATCAAACCTTACGGCGGCCACGAGGGTAACCCCAAATCGGTGTGGTGGGTGAGAGCAAGAGGATATGAGCGTTAAAATTTATTACTAATTTGAAAATATGAGCCCACCGGGATTGGAATCGGAGCTTCTGCCAAAGGAGGCAGACAGTAGCTGATCTAATATTCTATGCATTTCTGAAGTACTCACCGTTATGAACTCTCGTATGTACGCACATCCTCCTCAGTCCTTGCTCCTTGGAGCTTTAGTTGCTTGAGGAGTGAGTGTGAGCCAGTCTTTCGGTCTGGACTCAGTAGGCCAGGTGCTCGTACAACAAGTCATGGACTCCTAGGATTGTCTCGGAGTGGAGTCTCTCCAACTCACTCACTCTGGATGAAGGATATTTCCTCTGCCAGACCACTCTTCGGCTGCTCCTGGGAGGATGAAATGGCCAGCAAAGGATTGTAAATAAAAACAAATTTAATATATCTCCAGTACACCCTCTAACGACGTGCTTTGTTCTGGTAATCCAGTCAGTCAGTCGGTGGGTGGTGACGGTGAGTGGTGCTTGTTATGGCACCGCAAAAAGCTGCGAGACTAAGGCAAAAGCAACACACAGTCCGAGTTCACAGCTTGTTAGTGTTGCCGATGCTCGCAACAGTATCAAATACCTAACCATCATCAGGATAATGAAGCGAGCAATTTGATGTTGAACATCATTTTCCATCCGACGAGCACACTATAATTGGAATTTGTTTTAGTTCAATGTGAAAGTTTGCATGGAAACGATATTTTAATTCCACTCACGGAATCCGACGATCGATACTCAATGCAGAAGAATCCCATCCAAGCGAAGGCAGCAAATGTTCTGAAGAAAGATTTTTCATTAGGAATTTCTAATTTCTGAACGAAACTTGGGACTTCCACCCATTCGCCCAAGCCATTGTCAACAACTTGCCGCTTGTATGGGAGGCGAGCGAGGGTCCAAGCAATAAACATGAAATATAAGGGTCTCGCAAAGGCCATTAAAACTTCGGTTCCGGTTTTCCGCTCACGTTTCGCACTCAGACTAGGGATAGAGCCAGTAGTGAAAGCGAAGGATGAGACCGAGTTTTCTATTCTAGGGGTGGTCTTCGATTTATGGATTCTGAGCTGACCTGAGTGGAAGAGGGGTGCGTGAATTAGTGCAAATTATTTCGGGAGAATTTCTCATTTGGTATGTTCCATTTTTGTCAAGGGGTGACGTTGGTGTTTAGTATTATAGGCTCCTTTTTGCAGGTTAAAATCTGCTACTAGAATGCTAGGACTTAAAATGGATCCCGTCTCAAGAAATCGCAGACGATCTCTCCAGAATTCTGAAAAATTTTTCCTCAGAATCCTGGAAGGATTCTCCTCAGAATCCTGGAAGGATTCTCTTCAGAATCCTGGAAGGATTCTCCTCAGAATCCTGGAAGAAAACTCATCAGAATCCTGGAACGATTCACATCAGAATCCTGGAAGGCCTAGAGGAATCTTCAAAAACTTCAGAAATCCTGGAAGGATTCTCCTCAGAATCCTGGAAGGATTCTCCTCAGAATCCTGGAAGGATTCTCCTCAAAATCCTGGAAGGATTCGCCTCAGAATCCCGGAAGGATTCTCCTCAGAATCCTGGAAGGATTCTCCTCAGAATCCTGGAAGGATTCTCCTCAGAATCCTGGAAGGATTCTCCTCAGAATCCTGGAAGGATTCTCCTCAGAATCCTGGAAGGATTCTCCTCAGAATCCTGGAAGGATTCTCCTCAGAATCCTGGAAGGATTCTCCTCAGAATCCTGGAAGGATTCTCCTCAGAATCCTGGAAGGATTCTCCTCAGAATCCTGGAAGGATTCTCCTCAGAATCCTGGAAGGATTCTCCTCAGAATCCTGGAAGGATTCTCCTCAGAATCCTGGAAGGATTCTCCTCAGAATCCTGGAAGGATTCTCCTCAGAATCCTGGAAGGATTCTCCTCAGAATCCTGGAAGGATTCTCCTCAGAATCCTGGAAGGATTCTCCTCAGAATCCTGGAAGGATTCTCCTCAGAATCCTGGAAGGATTCTCCTCAGAATCCTGGAAGGATTCTCCTCAGAATCCTGGAAGGATTCTCCTCAGAATTCTGGAAGGATTCTCCTCAGAATCCTGGAAGGATTCTCCTCAGAATCCTGGAAGGATTCTCCTCAGAATCCTGGAAGGATTCTCCTCAGAATCCTGGAAGGATTCTCCTCAGAATCCTGGAAGGATTCTCCTCAGAATCCTGGAAGGATTCTCCTCAAAATCCTGGAAGGATTCTCCTCAGAATCCTGGAAGAATTCTCCTCAGAATCCTGGAAGGATTCTCCTCAGAATCCTGGAAGGATTCTCCTCAGAACCTGGAAGGATTCTCCTCAGAATCCTGGAAGGATTCTCCTCAGAATCCTGGAAGGATTCTCTTCAGAATCCTGGAAGGATTCTCCTCAGAATCCTGGAAGGATTCTCCTCAGAATCCTGGAAGAAAACTCATCAGAATCCTGGAACGATTCTCATCAGAATCCTGGAAGGCCTAGAAGAAATCTTCAAAAACTTCAGAAATCCTGAAAGGATTCTCCTCAGAATCCTGGAAGGATTCTCCTCAGAATCCTGGAAGGATTCTCCTCAGAATCCTGGAAGGATTCTCCTCAGAATCCTGGAAGGATTCTCCTCAGAATCCTGGAAGGATTCTCCTCAGAATCCTGGAAGGATTCTCCTCAGAATCCTGGAAGGATTCTCCTCAGAATCCTGGAAGGATTCTCCTCAGAATCCTGGAAGGATTCTCCTCAGAATCCTGGAAGGATTCTCCTCAGAATCCTGGAAGGATTCTCCTCAGAATCCTGGAAGGATTCTCCTCAGAATCCTGGAAGGATTCTCCTCAGAATCCTGGAAGGATTCTCCTCAGAATCCTGGAAGGATTCTCCTCAGAATCCTGGAAGGATTCTCCTCAGAATCCTGGAAGGATTCTCCTCAGAATCCTGGAAGGATTCTCCTCAGAATTCTGGAAGGATTCTCCTCAGAATCCTGGAAGGATTCTCCTCAGAATCCTGGAAGGATTCTCCTCAGAATCCTGGAAGGATTCTCCTCAGAATCCTGGAAGGATTCTCCTCAGAATCCTGGAAGGATTCTCCTCAGAATCCTGGAAGGATTCTCCTCAGAATCCTGGAAGGATTCTCCTCAGAATCCTGGAAGGATTCTCCTCAGAATCCTGGAAGGATTCTCCTCAGAATCCTGGAAGGATTCTCCTCAGAATCCTGGAAGGATTCTCCTCAGAATCCTGGAAGGATTCTCCTCAGAATCCTGGAAGGATTCTCGTCAGAATCCTGGAAGGATTCTCCTCAGAATCCTGGAAGGATTCTCCTCAGAATCCTGGAAGGATTCTCCTCAGAATCCTGGAAGGATTCTCGTCAGAATCCTGGAAGGATTCTCGTCAGAATCCTGGAAGGATTCTCGTCAGAATCCTGGAAGGATTCTCGTCAGAATCTGGAAGGATTCTCGTCAGAATCCTGGAAGGATTCTCGTCAGAATCCTGGAAGGATTCTCGTCAGAATCCTGGAAGGATTCTCGTCAGAATCCTGGAAGGATTCTCGTCAGAATCCTGGAAGGATTCTCGTCAGAATCCTGGAAGGATTCTCGTCAGAATCCTGGAAGGATTCTCCTCAGAATCCTGGAAGGATTCTCCTCAGAATCCTGGAAGGATTCTCCTCAGAATCCTGGAAGGATTCTCCTCAGAATCCTGGAAGGATTCTCGTCAGAATCCTGAAGGATTCTCGTCAGAATCCTGGAAGGATTCTCGTCAGAATCCTGGAAGGATTCTCGTCAGAATCCTGGAAGGATTCTCGTCAGAATCCTGGAAGGATTCTCGTCAGAATCCTGGAAGGATTCTCGTCAGAATCTGGAAGGATTCTCGTCAGAATCCTGGAAGGATTCTCGTCAGAATCCTGGAAGGATTCTCGTCAGAATCCTGGAAGGATTCTCGTCAGAATCCTGGAAGGATTCTCGTCAGAATCCTGGAAGGATTCTCGTCAGAATCCTGGAAGGATTCTCGTCAGAATCCTGGAAGGATTCTCGTCAGAATCCTGGAAGGATTCTCCTCAGAATCCTGGAAGGATTCTCCTCAGAATCCTGGAAGGATTCTCCTCAGAATCCTGGAAGGATTCTCCTCAGAATCCTGGAAGGATTCTCCTCAGAATCCTGAAGGATTCTCCTCAGAATCCTGGAAGGATTCTCCTCAGAATCCTGGAAGGATTCTCCTCAGATCCTGGAGGATTCTCCTCAGAATCCTGGAAGGATTCTCCTCAGAATCCTGGAAGGATTCTCCTCAGAATCCTGGAAGGATTCTCCTCAGAATCCTGGAAGGATTCTCCTCAGAATCCTGGAAGGATTCTCCTCAGAATCCTGGAAGGATTCTCCTCAGAATCCTGGAAGGATTCTCCTCAGAATCCTGGAAGGATTCTCCTCAGAATCCTGGAAGGATTCTCCTCAGAATCCTGGAAGGATTCTCCTCAGAATCCTGGAAGGATTCTCCTCAGAATCCTGGAAGGATTCTCCTCAGAATCCTGGAAGGATTCTCCTCAGAATCCTGGAAGGATTCTCCTCAGAATCCTGGAAGGATTCTCCTCAGAATCCTGGAAGGATTCTCCTCAGAATCCTGGAAGGATTCTCCTCAGAATCCTGGAAGGATTCTCCTCAGAATCCTGGAAGGATTCTCCTCAGAATCCTGGAAGGATTCTCCTCAGAATCCTGGAAGGATTCTCTCAGAATCCTGGAAGGATTCTCCTCAGAATCCTGGAAGGATTCTCCTCAGAATCCTGGAAGGATTCTCCTCAGAATCCTGGAAGGATTCTCCTCAGAATCCTGAAGGATTCTCCTCAGAATCTGGAAGGATTCTCCTCAGAATCCTGGAAGGATTCTCCTCAGAATCCTGGAAGGATTCTCCTCAGAATCCTGGAAGGATTCTCTCAGAATCCTGAAGGATTCTCCTCAGAATCCTGGAAGGATTCTCCTCAGAATCCTGGAAGGATTCTCCTCAGATTCCTGGAAGGATTCTCCTCAGAATCCTGGAAGGATTCTCCTCAGAATCCTGGAAGGATTCTCCTCAGAATCCTGGAAGGATTCTCCTCAGAATCCCGGAAGGATTCTCCTCAGAATCCCGGAAGGATTCTCCTCAGAATCCCGGAAGGATTCTCCTCAGAATCCTGGAAGGATTCTCCTCAGAATCCTGGAAGGATTCTCCTCAGAATCCTGGAAGGATTCTCCTCAGAATCCTGGAAGGATTCTCCTCAGAATCCTGGAAGGATTCTCCTCAGAATCCTGGAAGGATTCTCCTCAGAATCCTGGAAGGATTCTCCTCAGAATCCTGGAAGGATTCTCCTCAGAATCCTGGAAGGATTCTCCTCAGAATCCTGGAAGGATTCTCCTCATAATCCTGGAAGGATACTCCTCAGAATCCTGGAAGGATTCTCCTCAGAATCCTGGAAGGATTCTCCTCAGAATCCTGGAAGGATTCTCCCTCAGAATCCTGGAAGGATTCTCCTCAGAATCCTGGAAGGATTCTCCTCAGAATCCTGGAAGGATTCTCCTCAGAATCCTGGAAGGATTCTCCTCAGAATCCTGGAAGGATTCTCCTCATAATCCTGGAAGGATACTCCTCAGAATCCTGGAAGGATTCTCCTCAGAATCCTGGAAGGATTCTCCTCAGAATCCTGGAAGGATTCTCCTCAGAATCCTGGAAGGATTCTCCTCAGTTTCCTGGAAGGATTCTCCTCAGAATCCTGGAAGGATTCTCCTCAGAATCCTGGAAGGATTCTCCTCAGAATCCTGGAAGGATTCTCCTCAGAATCCTGGAAGGATTCTCCTCAGAATCCTTGAAGGATTCTCCTCAGAATCCTGGAAGGATTCTCTTCAGAATCCTGGAAGGATTCTCCTCAGAATCCTGGAAGAAAACTCATCAGAATCCTGGAACGATTCTCATCAGAATCCTGGAAGAAAACTCATCAGAATCCTGGAACGATTCTCATCAGAATCCTGGAAGGCCTAGAAGAAATCTTCAAAAACTTCAGAAATCCTGGAAGGATTCTCCTCAGAATCCTGGAAGGATTCTCCTCAGAATCCTGGAAGGATTCTCCTCAGAATCCTGGAAGGATTCTCCTCAGAATCCTGGAAGGATTTTCCTCAGAATCCTGGAAGGATTCTCCTCAGAATCCTGGAAGGATTCTCCTCAGAATCCTGGAACGGATTCTCCTCAGAATCCTGGAAGGATTCTCCTCAGAATCCTGGAAGGATTCTCCTCAGAATCCTGGAAGGATTCTCCTCAGAATCCTGGAAGGATTCTCCTCAGAATCCTGGAAGGATTCTCCTCAGAATCCTGGAAGGATTCTCCTCAGAATCCTGGAAGGATTCTCCTCAGAATCCTGGAAGGATTCTCCTCAGAATCCTGGAAGGATTCTCCTCAGAATCCTGGAAGGATTCTCCTCAGAATCCTGGAAGGATTCTCCTCAGAATCCTGGAAGGATTCTCCTCAGAATCCTGGAAGGATTCTCCTCAGAATCCTGGAAGGATTCTCCTCAGAATCCTGGAAGGATTCTCCTCAGAATCCTGGAAGGATTCTCCTCAGAATCCTGGAAGGATTCTCCTCAGAATCCTGGAAGGATTCTCCTCAGAATCCTGGAAGGATTCTCCTCAGAATCCTGGAAGGATTCGTCCTCAGAATCCTGGAAGGATTCTCCTCAGAATCCTGGAAGGATTCTCCTCAGAATCCTGGAAGGATTCTCCTCAGAATCCTGGAAGGATTCTCCTCAGAATCCTGGAAGGATTCTCCTCAGAATCCTGGAAGGATTCTCCTCAGAATCCTGGAAGGATTCTCCTCAGAATCCTGGAAGGATTCTCCTCAGAATCCTGGAAGGATTCTCCTCAGAATCCTGGAAGGATTCTCCTCAGAATCCTGGAAGGATTCTCCTCAGAATCCTGGAAGGATTCTCCTCAGAATCCTGGAAGGATTCTCCTCAGAATCCCTGGAAGGATTTCTCCTCAGAATCCTGGAAGGATTCTCCTCAGAATCCTGGAAGGATTCTCCTCAGAATCCTGGAAGGATTCTCCTCAGAATCCTGGAAGGATTCTCCTCAGAATCCTGGAAGGATTCTCCTCAGAATCCTGGAAGGATTCTCCTCAGAATCCTGGAAGGATTCTCTCAGAATCCTGGAAGGATTCTCCTCAGAATCCTGGAAGGATTCTCCTCAGAATCCTGGAAGGATTCTCCTCAGAATCCTGGAAGGATTCTCCTCAGAATCCTGGAAGGATTCTCCTCAGAATCCTGGAAGGATTCTCCTCAGAATCCTGGAAGGATTCTCCTCAGAATCCTGGAAGGATTCTCCTCAGAATCTGGAAGGATTCTCCTCAGAATCCTGGAAGGATTCTCCTCAGAATCCTGGAAGGATTCTCCTCAGAATCCTGGAAGGATTCTCCTCAGAATCCTGGAAGGATTCTCCTCAGAATCCTGGAAGGATTCTCCTCAGAATCCTGGGAAGGATTCTCCTCAGAATCCTGGAAGGATTCTCCTCAGAATCCTGGAAGGATTCTCCTCAGAATCCTGGAAGGATTCTCCTCAGAATCCTGGAAGGATTCTCCTCAGAATCCTGGAAGGATTCTCCTCAGAATCCTGGAAGGATTCTCCTCAGATTCCTGAGGATTCTCCTCAGAATCCTGGAAGGATTCTCCTCAGAATCCTGGAAGGATTCTCCTCAGAATCCTGGAAGGATTCTCCTCAGAATCCTGGAAGGATTCTCCTCAGAATCCTGGAAGGATTCTCCTCAGAATCCTGGAAGGATTCTCCTCAGAATCCTGGAAGGATTCTCCTCAGAATCCTGGAAGGATTCTCCTCAGAATCCTGGAAGGATTCTCCTCAGAATCCTGGAAGGATTCTCTCAGAATCCTGGAAGGATTCTCCTCAGAATCCTGGAAGGATTCTCCTCAGAATCCTGGAAGGATTCTCCTCAGAATCCTGGAAGGATTCTCCTCAGAATCCTGGAAGGATTCTCCTCAGAATCCTGGAAGGATTCTCCTCAGAATCCTGGAAGGATTCTCCTCAGAATCCTGGAAGGATTCTCCTCAGATCCTGGAAGGATTCTCCTCAGAATCCTGGAAGGATTCTCCTCAGAATCCTGGAAGGATTCTCCTCAGAATCCTGGAAGGATTCTCCTCAGAATCCTGGAAGGATTCTCCTCAGAATCCTGGAAGGATTCTCCTCAGAATCCTGGAAGGATTCTCCTCAGAATCCTGGAAGGATTCTCCTCAGAATCCTGGAAGGATTCCTCCTCAGAATCCTGGAAGGATTCTCCTCAGAATCCTGGAAGGATTCTCCTCAGAATCCTGGAAGGCTTCTCCTCAGAATCCTGGAAGGATTCTCCTCAGAATCCGGAGGATCCCATCCTGAGGATTCTCACATTCTCCTCAGGAATCCTCCTCAGAATCCTGGAAGGATTCTCCTCAGAATCCTGGAAGGATTCTCCTCAGAATCCTGGAAGGATTCTCCTCAGAATCCTGGAAGGATTCTCCTCAGTTTCCTGGAAGGATTCTCCTCAGAATCCTGGAAGGATTCTCCTCAGAATCCTGGAAGGATTCTCCTCAGAATCCTGGAAGGATTCTCCTCAGAATCCTGGAAGGATTCTCCTCAGAATCCTGGAAGGATTCTCCTCAGAATCCTTGAAGGATTCTCCTCAGAATCCTGGAAGGATTCTCTTCAGAATCCTGGAAGGATTCTCCTCAGAATCCTGGAAGAAAACTCATCAGAATCCTGGAACGATTCTCATCAGAATCCTGGAAGAAAACTCATCAGAATCCTGGAACGATTCTCATCAGAATCCTGGAAGGCCTAGAAGAAATCTTCAAAAACTTCAGAAATCCTGGAAGGATTCTCCTCAGAATCCTGGAAGGATTCTCCTCAGAATCCTGGAAGGATTCTCCTCAGAATCCTGGAAGGATTCTCCTCAGAATCCTGGAAGGATTTTCCTCAGAATCCTGGAAGGATTCTCCTCAGAATCCTGGAAGGATTCTCCTCAGAATCCTGGAAGGATTCTCCTCAGAATCCTGGAAGGATTCTCCTCAGAATCCTGGAAGGATTCTCCTCAGAATCCTGGAAGGATTCTCCTCAGAATCCTGGAAGGATTCTCCTCAGAATCCTGGAAGGATTCTCCTCAGAATCCTGGAAGGATTCTCCTCAGAATCCTGGAAGGATTCTCCTCAGAATCCTGGAAGGATTCTCCTCAGAATCCTGGAAGGATTCTCCTCAGAATCCTGGAAGGATTCTCCTCAGAATCCTGGAAGGATTCTCCTCAGAATCCTGGAAGGATTCTCCTCAGAATCCTGGAAGGATTCTCCTCAGAATCCTGGAAGGATTCTCCTCAGAATCCTGGAAGGATTCTCCTCAGAATCCTGGAAGGATTCTCCTCAGAATCCTGGAAGGATTCTCCTCAGAATCCTGGAAGGATTCTCCTCAGAATCCTGGAAGGATTCTCCTCAGAATCCTGGAAGGATTCTCCTCAGAATCCTGGAAGGATTCTCCTCAGAATCCTGGAAGGATTCTCCTCAGAATCCTGGAAGGATTCTCCTCAGAATCCTGGAAGGATTCTCCTCAGAATCCTGGAAGGATTCTCCTCAGAATCCTGGAAGGATTCTCCTCAGAATCCTGGAAGGATTCTCCTCAGAATCCTGGAAGGATTCTCCTCAGAATCCTGGAAGGATTCTCCTCAGAATCCTGGAAGGATTCTCCTCAGAATCCTGGAAGGATTCTCCTCAGAATCCTAGAAGGATTCTCCTCAGAATCCTGGAAGGATTCTCCTCAGAATCCTGGAAGGATTCTCCTCAGAATCCTGGAAGGATTCTCCTCAGAATCCTGGAAGGATTCTCCTCAGAATCCTGGAAGGATTCTCTTCAGAATCCTGGAAGGATTCTCCTCAGAATCCTGGAAGAAAACTCATCAGAATCCTGGAACGATTCTCATCAGAATCCTGGAAGAAAACTCATCAGAATCCTGGAACGATTTTCATCAGAATCCTGGAAGGATTCTCCTCAGAATCCTGGAAGGATTCTCCTCAGAATCCTGGAAGGATTCTCCTCAGAATCCTGGAAGGATTCTCCTCAGAATCCTGGAAGGATTCTCCTCAGAATCCTGGAAGGATTCTCCTCAGAATCCTGGAAGGATTTTCTTCAGAATCCTGGAAGGATTCTTCTCAGAATCCTGGAAGGATTCTCCTCAGAATCCTGGAAGGATTCTCCTCAGAATCCTGGAAGGATTCTCCTCAGAATCCTGGAAGGATTCTCCTCAGAATCCTGGAAGGATTCTCCTCAGAATCCTGGAAGGATTCTCCTCAGAATCCTGGAAGGATTCTCCTCAGAATCCTGGAAGGATTCTCCTCAGAATCCTGGAAGGATTCTCCTCAGAATCCTGGAAGGATTCTCCTCAGAATCCTGGAAGGATTCTCCTCAGAATCCTGGAAGGATTTTCCTCAGAATCCTGGAAGGATTCTCCTCAGAATCCTGGAAGGATTCTCCTCAGAATCCTGGAAGGATTCTCCTCAGAATCCTGGAAGGATTCTCCTCAGAATCCTGGAAGGATTCTCCTCAGAATCCTGGAAGGATTCTCCTCAGAATCCTGGAAGGATTCTCCTCAGAATCCTGGAAGGATTCTCCTCAGAATCCTGGAAGGATTCTCCTCAGAATCCTGGAAGGATTCTCCTCAGAATCCTGGAAGGATTCTCCTCAGAATCCTGGAAGGATTCTCCTCAGAATCCTGGAAGGATTCTCCTCAGAATCCTGGAAGGATTCTCCTCAGAATCCTGGAAGGATTCTCCTCAGAATCCTGGAAGGATTCTCCTCAGAATCCTGGAAGGATTCTCCTCAGAATCCTGGAAGGATTCTCCTCAGAATCCTGGAAGGATTCTCCTCAGAATCCTGGAAGGATTCTCCTCAGAATCCTGGAAGGATTCTCCTCAGAATCCTGGAAGGATTCTCCTCAGAATCCTGGAAGGATTCTCCTCAGAATCCTGGAAGGATTCTCCTCAGAATCCTGGAAGGATTCTCCTCAGAATCCTGGAAGGATTCTCCTCAGAATCCTGGAAGGATTCTCCTCAGAATCCTGGAAGGATTCTCCTCAGAATCCTGGAAGGATTCTCCTCAGAATCCTGGAAGGATTTTCTTCAGAATCCTGGAAGGATTCTCCTCAGAATCCTGGAAGGATTCTCCTCAGAATCCTGGAAGGATTCTCCTCAGAATCCTGGAAGGATTCTCCTCAGAATCCTGGAAGGATTCTCCTCAGAATCCTGGAAGGATTCTCCTCAGAATCCTGGAAGGATTCTCCTCAGAATCCTGGAAGGATTCTCCTCAGAATCCTGGAAGGATTCTCCTCAGAATCCTGGAAGGATTCTCCTCAGAATCCTGGAAGGATTCTCCTCAGAATCCTGGAAGGATTCTCCTCAGAATCCTGGAAGGATTCTCCTCAGAATCCTGGAAGGATTCTCCTCAGAATCCTGGAAGGATTCTCCTCAGAATCCTGGAAGGATTCTCCTCAGAATCCTGGAAGGATTCTCCTCAGAATCCTGGAAGGATTCTCCTCAGAATCCTGGAAGGATTCTCCTCAGAATCCTGGAAGGATTCTCCTCAGAATCCTGGAAGGATTCTCCTCAGAATCCTGGAAGGATTCTCCTCAGAATCCTGGAAGGATTCTCCTCAGAATCCTGGAAGGATTCTCCTCAGAATCCTGGAAGGATTTTCCTCAGAATCCTGGAAGGATTCTCCTCAGAATCCTGGAAGGATTTTCCTCAGAATCCTGGAAGGATTCTCCTCAGAATCCTGGAAGGATTCTCCTCAGAATCCTGGAAGGATTCTCCTCAGAATCCTGGAAGGATTCTCCTCAGAATCCTGGAAGGATTCTCCTCAGAATCCTGGAAGGATTCTCCTCAGAATCCTGGAAGGATTCTCCTCAGAATCCTGGAAGGATTCTCCTCAGAATCCTGGAAGGATTCTCCTCAGAATCCTGGAAGGATTCTCCTCAGAATCCTGGAAGGATTCTCCTCAGAATCCTGGAAGGATTCTCCTCAGAATCCTGGAAGGATTCTCCTCAGAATCCTGGAAGGATTCTCCTCAGAATCCTGGAAGGATTCTCCTCAGAATCCTGGAAGGATTCTCCTCAGAATCCTGGAAGGATTCTCCCCAGAATCCTGGAAGGATTCTCCTCAGAATCCTGGAAGGATTCTCCTCAGAATCCTGGAAGGATTCTCCTCAGAATCCTGAAAGGATTCCGAGTAGAATCATGTATGGATTCCGAGTAGAATCTTGTATGGATTCCGAGTAGAAATCCCTTCAGGATTTCAGGATTCTCCTGGTCGGGAAGCACTCATCCCTCATACCACGAACTGTAGCCTGTCTGTTGAGCGAGCGTATCGCACGACCCAAGCCCGTCTGT
>NC_085138.1:410219785-410245785 GCF_035046485.1 Aedes albopictus
GGATTTCTCCAAGTTTTGGAATTCCCCTAGTAAGTGCTCTAGGAATGCTAAGCGGGAGATATTCTTTCAGTGCCCAGTCAACCAGTGATCGTATAAGATGTTGAACAAGATGTTAAAGTGGAGGCGATATGCGTTCTTTTTACATGCGCCTAAATGGGCACATGCACGCATTATGGCCTCCACTTTATCATCTAATACAACATCTTATACGATTACTGGTTGTCTAGGTGATTTACAAAAGATTCCTCCACAAATTTCTCTTGAAATTTTCTCAAGAAAAACTCAAGATATTCTTCTCGGAATTTATCAAAGATATTCTCTGGGATTACCTCTTGAAACTCTTGCTGAGATTCCTCCAATTATTCATCCAGCAACTCCTGCTCAAACTTCTCCAGAGATTCTTCCAGAAATTCGCTTAAATATTTTTTCAAGAATTCTTTCTGGAATTCTTCATTGTATTCTTACTGAGAATCCACTGAAGATTCTATTCATAATTTCTGTTGAAATTGCTCCTGAAATGCTGCTGGAATTTCTCCAGGAGTTCGTGGTGGGATTCCTCAAGCATTTACTGCTTGAAATATTTCGGGAATTTCTGGAGATTTCCTAAAGAGCTCTTGAACAGGG
Organism: Aedes albopictus; assembly: GCF_035046485.1. Classification (NCBI taxonomy): domain Eukaryota; kingdom Metazoa; phylum Arthropoda; class Insecta; order Diptera; family Culicidae; genus Aedes; species Aedes albopictus. The sequence continues at coordinate 410,220,410 of NC_085138.1, forward strand.
GTTCCCACCCTTTTTGAGGTGGCGACCCCCTTTAAGAATTGTCAAAACATCTGGGACCCAATGATTTTTTTTAGAAAAAAATATGAATTAAATTAACGAATCCGAGTTTTTTGGGTACAGTGACGTGGCCAGAAATTTACTGTGGAAGGGATTTTCGACGATCAATGATATTTTTTTTTATTCGGCACTCACATTTCGTTAATAATGATGTCATGTACATTCAATTTGAGCCGTAGTTGAAAAATAGCGGCGCAGCTGAATTTTTTTTTTCTTCTGAAGGCATTTTATACTGAAAATTTGTTCCACAAATTCCGGTTTTTGGGGGTAGCGGTATTCAAAATTAAAAATTTGTATAATTTGCACAGAATTGATTAAAATTTAAACATTTTTTTGGGAACATCGCGGCCCCCCTGGACTGGCTTCACGGCCCTCCAGGGGGCCGCGGACCACTGGTTGGGAACCCGTGCTCTTGAAGAATAGTTGAAGAAATCCTGATAGGAATTACTGAAGGAATCTCAGTAAGAATTTCCGGAGATATTCCATATGGGATTCCTAGAGGAATCTATGCGGAAGTCCCTAAAGGAATCACCAGTGAAATTTGAGGAATGCAGAAACCCATCAGGCATTCAAATAGATTTTTTCAAAAGATTTACCCAGCAATTTGCTTGGAATTCCTCTAGTGATGCCAGCTGAAAATTTTACTCAGGATTTCCTCTTGCGATTCCTCAATGGAGTCATCTGAAGGTTTTTGCACATATTCATGCTATGATTCCTTCTAAGATTTCTTCAAGGACTTCTCTAGGAATTCCTCTTGGAATACATCATGTAATTCATGCTGGAATTCCTTCAAAAATTTCTACTAGAATTTGTTCTGGAATTTTTATTGATTTCTCTGCAGGAATATCTCCATTTATAATTATTGATCATGAGGGAACTTTAGGAATTCCTGGAGAATTCCCTGCAGGCAGGGGTTCTCAAACTTTTTCAGCTTGCGACCCACTTTTGATTTTCACTGAATTTGGTAACCCACCAGCATATATTTTCATACCACGTCATTTTAGAAAAATTTGGGTTGTTTTTTTGAATAAAAAATTGAGTATCGTATTCAAAGGTTTTGACAAACTCACTTTACGTAGCATTTAATCTTACAAATTTTAGCTTTTTTTAAAGTTAATTGTGATCTTTTCGTGTTTTTAATTTAAAATAAAGTTAGGGTGCCTAAGTGATCAGTTTCAGTAAACTCTTTAAAATGTGTTTGCAAGTTCTAACACAAATGCAACCAATCTGGTTCAATGCAACATTACAGAGCACCACAGATGTTTAAGGTGAAGGTTCTTTGTGTCCACTTTTCAAATTCTGCATTTTGCTTCGCATTTTTGTCAGCACAGATCTGGAGATCCGTCAAACGAAGCAAGCTGAAAATGTTACTCAATGTTCTTTGCGAGTGGGCAAGCAACAAGTAGCATTTTCAATCTTGTTACTTACCTTACCAATCAGGCTAAGGCCGGGGTGGCCTCTGCTGTACATAATAGCCGTCTCCATTCCACTCGGTCCATGGCAGTTTGTCTCCAGTTCCGCACTCTGCGTAGGGTCCGCAGATCGTCCTCCACTTGGTCGACCCACCTAGCTCGCTGCGCTCCACGTCTTCTTGTACCGGTTGGATGACTCTCGAGAACCATTTTAGTCGGGTTGCTATCCGACATCCTGATGACGTGATCCGCCCACCGTAGCCTCCCGATTTTCGCGGTATGGACGATGGATGGTTCTCTTAGCAGCTGATGCAGCTCGTGGTTCATTCGCCTTCTCCAAGTCCCGTCTTCCATCTGCACTCCGCCGTAGATGGTACGCAACACCTTCCGTTCGAAAACTCCAAGGGCGCGTTGGTCTTCTGCACGTAGGGTCCATGTTTCGTGCCCATAGAGGACAACCGGTCTAATCAGCGTTTTGTAGATAGCTAACTTCGTGTTACGGCGAACTTTATTCGATCGTAGAGTTTTGCGGAGTCCAAAGTAAGCACGATTTCCTGCCACAATGCGCCTCTGAATTTCTCTCTGGTGTCGACCGCCGGTGACCGCCGATCCAGTGAGCCCAAGTACACGAATTCTTCAACCGCCTCGATTTCATCACCGTCGATATAAATTCGGGGTGGCGGGCGCGGTGATTCCTCCCTGGAGCCCTTTGCTATCATGTACTTTGTCTTCGACACATCAATGACTATGTGGAGTTTATGTCAGCGTCGAATGTTATATATTACGATTGTTGATTATTTTCGGTGAAAACACACACTAAAACTCGATTATACATAACGTTTCGGCCTACTTAACTTCAGCCATCATCAGATCTGTAAAATTTATTGCGGTTTCATTAGTATTTTTACAAACATTTCTTACATTCACAATTTTCTTTGATACCCACATTTACTGCATCAATCGATCACCACCAGTGTGGTTGCAATACTAACCCCCCTTTCGCTGCTATGTGTTGCGTTCTGCTACTTCGTGTTGATCGTTTTCGGGGTCGTTCGTTTGTTGTTGGTGTGTGCGTGTGGTTCGGCTCCGAAGTTTGCACACTAGGCCGTTGTAAGCCGAGTCGATCCCTCCACATTCGCGCTGCATGTTCACTGTTCGTGCTTCGCCTAGCAGCTTGATGTGGAAGGCCTCTGTTATCGTTCTGCTCGCCTGGTTTTCGATTTTTTCCAAAATCTCCGTTTTATTGAAATTGAAATTGTGTCCTTCGTCGATATGGTGTTGCGTTAATCCCGTCTTGGCTTCCTTTTTCCTTATGTTCGTCCTGTGTTCGTTGATTCTGGTTTCGAGCATTCTTCCGGTTTGTCCCACGTAGACCTTTCCGTCATTTGTGCCGCAAGGGATGGCATACACAACATTTTTCGTTTTTTGTTTCGGGATGGGATCCTTTAGTCGGCTGTAGAAATCGAAAACCAGGCGAGCAGAACGATAGCAGAGGCCTTCCACATCAAGCTGCTAGGCGAAGCACGAACAGTGAACATGCAGCGCGAATGTGGAGGGATCGACTCGGCTTACAACGGCCTAGTGTGCAAACTTCGGAGCCGAACCACACGCACACACCAACAACAAACGAACGACCCCGAAAACGATCAACACGAAGTAGCAGAACACAACACATAGCAGCGAAAGGGGGGTTAGTATTGCAACCACACTGGTGGTGATCGATTGATGCAGTAAATGTGGGTATCAAAGAAAATTGTGAATGTAAGAAATGTTTGTAAAAATACTAACGAAACCGCAATAAATTTTACAGATCTGATGATGGCTGAAGTTGAGTAGGCCGAAACGTTATGTATAATCGAGTTTTAGTGTGTGTTTTCACCGAAAATAATCAACAATCGTAATATATAATACATCAATGACTAGTCTGATTCGCCTGGCTTCACTCTTTATTCGGATGTACGTTTCCGCCATCGTCTCAAATTTACGAGCAATAATATCAATATCATCCAAGCAGCTGAACGGACTTCGTGAAAATCGTACCACTCGTGTTAATCCCCGCTCTCCTTATTACACCCTCTAACGCAATGTTGAACAGCAAGCACGAAAGACCATCACCTTGCCGTAACCCTCTGCGAGATTCGAAGGGACTCGAGAGTGTCCCTGATACTCGAACTACGCACATCACTCGATCCATCGTCGCCTTGATCCATCGTATCAGTTTATCCGGGAATCCGTATTCGTGCATAATCTGCCATAGCTGTTCTCGATCGATTGTATCATACGCCGATTTGAAATCGATGAACAAGTGATGTGTGGGCACGTTGTATTCGCGGCATTTCTGCAACACCTGGCGGATGACGAACATCTGGTCCGTTGTAGCGCGTACACCCATGAATCCAGCCTGATACTGCCCCACGAACTCTCTTGCAATCGGTGCTAGATGGCGGCATAAAATTTGGGAGAGTACCTTGTAGGCAGCGCTCAGTAGTGTGATCGCGCGATAGTTACCGCAATCCAACTTGTCGCCCTTTTTGTAGATGGGACACACGATACCTTCCATCCATTCCTCCGGTAATACTTCCTCCTCCCAAATCTTGGAAATGACCCAGTGTAGTGCTCTCACCAGTGCTTCTCCACCGTATTTTAGAAGCTCGCTTGGTAGTTGATCTGCTCCGACGGCTTTGATGTTTTTCAACCGGCCAACCTCCTCCTCAATCTCTTGGAGGTCAGGGGCCGGAAGTCTTTCGTCCTGTGCATACTCATAGATCTGTTACCACGCCACCTTCGGTACTTGCAACGCCGCCATTGAGGAGCTCATCGTAATGCTGCCGCCACCTCTCGACCACCTCACGCTCGCTCGTGAGAATATTCTCGGGATTATCTCGGCACATGTCGGCTTGTGGCACGAAGCCTCTGCGCGAGCAGTTCAGCTTCTCGTAGAACTTTCGTGTGTCCTTAGCGCGGTAAAGCTCTTCCATCGCTTCGCGATCTCGTTCTTCCTGCTGGCGCTTCTTCATCCGGAAGGCTGAGTTCTGCCTGTTCCACGCCTGTCTGTAACGTGCCTCATTCGCTCTCGTACGGTGTTGCAGCATTCTCGCCCATGCTGCATTCTACTCGTTTTTCAACTGTTCACATTCGCCGTCATACCAGTCGTTTCTGTGATTCGGAGTCGCGAAGCCTAGTGCTGTAGCCGAGGTACTACCTATGGCGGATCAGATGTCCCTCCAGCCATCTTCAAGTGTAGCCGCGCCAAGCTGCTCTTCCGTTGGTAGGGCCACTGCTAACTGCTGCGCGTAGTCTTGAGCCACTTCTTCGTTACGCAGCTGCTCGATGATGAGCCGCGGCGTTCGACTTGGACACGTGGTGATAACTGTCGAAAGTTTTGAGCGCATGCATACAGCAACTAAGTAGTGATCCGAATCTTTATTCGCACTGCGGTATGTGCGGACATTGGTTATAGGGTAGTGGAGGTATTTTGGACCGGGCAGGTATTTTGGCCCACCTAGAAAGTTTTATGATATTTATCACATAATCTCTACTAAATCTTGGTAAATTTTTATTGGAACACAAAAAGTATTCAACTATGTGATGACCTTTATTTTGGATGTCAATTAAATATGCTGTTCAGTATCAAAAATAGAGAAAATGTTTTCACTTCCAATGAAACGCACGGAAAAGCACCAAAAACAAAGAAGATGACAAATTTGTAGTCGGCTTCGAAGAGGTATTAAATTTTACAAATAAATATTTATTTCATGTAAATGTAGTTAGGGCCTTGTAAGAACTCAAAATAAACTGTTCTTAACCTCGGTGGAGCGATAATATTTACTAAAATGGTGATTTGAGGTATGGCCAAAATATGTTCAACATAATCAAATGTGGACATATTTTGGACCACCTGTCAGATCCATCTCTCCAGTTCCCTCTAAAGGGAGAAAATATTCATGCCAATGTAATGTACTCTAAAAACAGATAAATAGAATAAGTTGGGAGTCCCCAACTTGGAACCTCCCATGATCTGGGCTGTTATTCGTTTATTTTACAATGAGATTGTTGTGGGTTCGATTTGTTCTAACAACTTTTCGCCAAGTTAAAAATTTCGATTCGATTTGTGTCCTGACAGCTTTTCGACAAGATGAAATTTTCAGGTGTTTAGTCATCCAGTTGTCCTTCTCGGCAATCAGTAGATGACTGAGACAATGTGTTATCTAATGTATGTTTGACAATTTACGTATCATTCAAATTACTTTATTTTTGATGGCCTTTCCACTCATTACAATATGTGTAGAACGCCTTTATATTTAGCAAAATCACTAGACTTTCTCACTTCCATGAAGCGTTACGAAATTTATGCATGGTGACTGACGTCATGTAAAAAAATACACGTTTTGCGTAACATTTTTTATGAAACATCATACAACAATGCGTAAAAACTGGCAATTGCAGCAAAATTTTATCTTTGTTTACCGTTACGTAATTTTTAAGCGTTCCCTGCCTCAAAAAATGAATAGAAAAGATGTAAACTTCACGTAGTTTTAACTATGTTGAAATTTTTGCTGAGGTAACTTTCATTTTATCAATCAATTGAAGTTCAATTTGGTGGGCCAAAATATGTGCACTTGGTGGTCCAAAATAAAATCAGGTGGTCCAAAATAGAAGCCCGAGATCCTTCAGGAGTTTTGATATTTCTTGTATTTACTACAACAATTTTGAGTTCTGTTTTGCCTTTTCCGACAGAAAACATGTTGATCTACGTAATGCCTACTAAAGTTATCCATATTTTGAAGTGAGAACTATCTTTTTTCGCAGAATTGTTCATCCACTTCCTAAAGGGGTCCAAAATACCTCCCTTACCCTATCCGAGAAGAATTTACCGTCGATTAGAACGTGGTCGATTTGGTTTTCTGTTTGATGGTCGGGTGATCTCCAGGTGGCTTTGTGGATATCTTTGCGGGGGGAAGAAGGTGCTTCGGACTATCATACCACGGGAGGCTGCAAAGTTTACGTATCGCTGGTCGTTATCATTCGATACGGCGTGCAGGCTGTTTCGCCCGCGGTCTGTACATTTCCTTCATTCCTACCTGTGCGCTCATGTCGCCGACAACGATTTTCACGTCACGCGGCGAGCAACCATCGTATGTTTGCTCTAACTGCGCGTAGAACGCTTCTTCCTCGTCATCGGGTCTCCCTTCGTGTGGGCAGTAAACGTTGATAATGCTGTAGTTGAAGAAACGGCCCTTAACTCTCAACATGCACATCCTTGCGTTGATCGGCTGCCACCCGATCACACGTTGTCGCATCTTGCCCAACACTATAAATCCTGTTCCCAGTTCATTAGTGGTGCCACAGCTTTGGTAGAAGGTAGCCGCTCGATGCCCGCTTTTCCACACTTTCCGTCCAGTCCAACAAAGTTCCTGCAACGCCACGATGTCGAAGTTGCGGGGATGTAGTTCGTCGAAAATTATCCTGTCACATCCTGCGAAACTTAGTGACTTGCAATTCCATGTTCCAAGTTTCCAATCGTAGTCCTTATTTCGTCGCGTGGGTCTTTGCCGATTGTATCGAGTCGTATTTTCTCCTATGTTATTCGCAATGGGGATTTTTACGGGTGGCTTATTGGGCCTACGCCAACACTCCTGTCTCGCCGGAGGGCCATCGTGTCAGTTCTGTTTAACGTCCCAACCAACACTGGGACGACCACGCTGATGGGGCTACCACCTTGGATCTAGCTGGGCGTGGTGCAGCGTTTCTTACTCAGCCGCTGGATGCCAGAACAGACGCTGTTTGAGCCGCACCTCCTTGGTGAACAAACGCATGAATCGTACCTCCTCAATCTAGCTAAAGTCAGAAGGAAAACAGTGCCCAGGCTGCACTACCAGCTAAGCACACAACTCTTAGCTGGCGGTCTTTGTCATCGCTTGACCCGTGGAAGCATGAGGTAGGAACTTGTGAGGACGAGAGCTATGTTGGACGCTCTCCTTATCGACTCACCGTTATGCAGCCCATGCTGCATCGCCACTATACTGTAAATACAACCCATTGACCACGCTTAGAACTTAAGGCCTATATTCATGATGAGAACCTTGAACATCTTTGGTAATCAGTACTCTACAGGAATATCTTCCATGGATCTGCAGGGTGTTGCATCGTATCAGCAATACAATAACAACCCATTGATCATACTTGTACATCCTAGGGTCTACGTTCGCGAGAGTTCTTGGATGACGTAGGACATCTTTGGATATTATTATTCTACAACACTTTTTTCCATGGATCTACAGAATGTGGCACCGTATCAGTATTGTAACAACAAATCGTTGATTACGCTTGTAGATCTTAAGGCTTGTGTGACTTCGTGGTCGTGCGGCTAGTGTCACCAAGCACTTAGTCGCATCGTGCTAAGGAGCGCGGGTTCGATTCCCGCCCCAGCTGTCAGGAAAAGTTTTCGGCTGTGCCACTGGGCGTTGCATGCTTGTCCGTTGTCTAGTGTCGTGCTTCCTTCAAAGAGCGAATAGCTCACTGGAAGCATTGAACGTGTATTTTTTTAAAGGCGCTCACTTGCGAAAGTTCTTGGATAACTTAGAACTTCTTTGAACATATGTTCTTCAAACTAGCATCTCAAAATATTGGAACGTGAAAATCCGTAGAAAAGACAATATTGTTCCACTAAACAATATAATTTAGGGCAGTTTAGCCGTCAAACTACTATGACGGCAGTAATCAGCATGCAAAGCTAAAATACTCTTTTTCATATGAATTGGTTACCTGGGCAATTTTGTTCGTGTAATATTCAGATGACATCTATCTCTTTCTCATTTATTTCTCTCGAGAAATAAACATTCAAAATGTTTACAGCACACTGTTCTCAATTATTAATCCAACATCTTCTAATCCAGATTTATGCGTTCATGCGTCATCAGTTTCCAATGACGCAAACAGAAACGAACAACGAGAAATTGCCGAGTCGCCATTGTTTTACGAACGCAACATTCACAAACAGCTCACATAAATTTTGGCATTCCGTGTCGGTTGTCGTGCTACAATTGAATGAATAATATACGCACTGGGGATCCTTTTTAAAAATATGGACTCAAAGGGCCCTCCTTGCCTTATAAGGTGTAGGGCACGTGCTACCCCGTGTCGTTGTGATAAATTCCCCTATCTCGGTTATAGCCCTCAGCTTTTCCAAAGCTACGTGCTTAAGCAGCTACGGCACCGAGATAGCTCAATTTCGCTCCAACCAACAACAACGGAGAAAGCAAACGGACTCAAAATGAATAAGTGATTTCTTCTAACATATTGCGCCTTTATCTTTCCACTCGCATACACACAGGCCCTCCGGATCACCAAGGCGGCCGGCACCGACGGACTCACCGGACAGGTGATCAATCTGATGTCCAACGATGTGGCCAAGTTTGACACGGCCGTCGGTTTCGTGCAGGACATCTGGAAGGGGCCCATCGAGCTGCTGGTGCTCGGTTTCTTCATCTACCGGGAGATTGGCTTCGCCGGGCTGATTGGCATCGCATTCCTGCTGAGCTTCATTCCGCTGCAAGGTATGTATATGATGGGAAGGTAAATGGGAGGGAGAGTAGGGTGGAATGGGTCATTTGAGAATAGTGCTCGACTAAGTTATTACGGAATGATATAATCGGTTTTGTTTTGATTTCAATAGGGTTCTGGATAGCTCTTTCAATCTGTTTTGCTTAAAAATGTTGCTAAGGTTTCACATGATTCCCTCTATTCCCCAATCTCGCCTTAAGAATTGGGTGCATATCAGTTGATGAGTTCGTTTCATGCTATTGTTGAATTGGGAACATTTCAAAATTTTCTAAAGCTTCTATAACATGTATCATCACAAGAACAGTAGAAATATGATGCTCAAGCATGATATTCATTCAACAAAGATTACAATCTGCGACGCTACAGGTGTCGTGATGAACTTCTTGTTTAAAGAATCTGAAAGTCAAAACTGTTGAATTTGTGTTGTACTGATTGTAACAGCCTACATTGTGGCGTATATTTCATACCAACTCTCCTCTAATATGCTGCTGCCATGTCTATGTGTATATGCTGTCGTGCTTCAGCCACCGGAGCAGCACATTTGGCGGACAGCTATGCGAAAGGTGGGTGTCGAAAGTTTGACAGCCGTGCTTATTGGAATCAACGCGTCGTTGGCGTTGGCGTTGTTGGTCTATATTGAATTATGCCCTGCGGACAGGAATAAGAGTCACATGATATCCCACAAATAACAGATCTGGTGGAATGATTTATATCTCATCAACTACTAACAAATGCGTCGGTCGTCCGCATAGAGCATCAATTTGTGGGATTATTACTAAACTCACTTCGTGGAAGAGATTCCATAGAGTGAAGAATTCGTCAGTGCAGGAGTTCACAAATATTTTGCATTTTCATCCAACAACTTACTTATCACTTCTCTACCGCCGAGTATTGTATTGAGTATGTCACCTTACTTACAGCAAAGACACCAAACGCTCTCCGGTTTACTTGCTCCAACGTCTAAGTCTCGTTGCCGTATAGAGCTACCGGAAGGGTCAGTGTCTTATACAATGCAGAATGCACAATGGGTCCAGAGCCGTATTTACGAAGACAAAAATGTTTGTGCCTAAACCTTACGTTTTTGATACATGATGACTTTGGGAATGTTTCTTCATATTTTTCTCATCATTGTGAAATTAGGGTATTCCCGCTAGTTTAGCTGATTCAAACATCTGCTTTTTAATAGTTTTATGTACGCTTACAAAATGTTCTACAAAGATGTAAAAGAACTTATTTGGAGCAAGTTTGCCGAAGAAACCATTATTCTATCTCTTATGTAAGACGCCAAGTTTGTATCAAATCGATTTTAAGAGTTACAACTGATTTTCTATACAAAAAAACCGTATTTTTAAAATTCAATAAAAAGCTTCAAACAAAAAAGGTACTCACAATTTTTTTTACCATCAATAAAACAGAGCACGATCTTTCCAATGCAATTCGGCGATTGAAAATTCATTTGCTCCTTTTTGAGATATGACTTAAAAAAAAAGTGTTTTTTTGAAGAAAAAAACCAATATTTTTTTAACTATGAGAGATAGAACATTGAGCTTTTTGGAAAAAAATATGCGTCAATGACAGTTATAAAAGTGCTCGGAACAAAGTTTTACGAGAAACGAATGGATTAACAGTTATTGCAAGAAAACTGAATTTTATGGATCACCCTACCATGATTCTTTAAAAAAAATATAAGTTAAGGAACCATAAGAGATAGGCAAACTTGCTCCAAATAAGTTCTTTTACACTTTGTAGAACATTTTGTAAGCGTACATAAAACTATTAGAAAGCAGATGTTTAGATCAGCTAAACTAGAGGGAATACCCTAATTTCACAATGATGAGAAAAAAGGTCGAAAAATATAAAGAAGGAAGCATTCTCCTCAGAATCCTGGAAGGATTCTCCTCAGAACCCTGGAAGGATTCTCCTCAGAATCCTGGAGGGATTCTCCTCAGAATCCTGGAAGGATTCTCCTCAGAATCCTGGAAGGATTCTCCTCAGAATCCTGGAAGGATTCTCCTCAGAATCCTGGAAGGATTCTCCTCAGAATCCTGGAAGGATTCTCCTCAGAATCCTGGAAGGATTCTCCTCAGAATCCTGGAAGGATTCTCCTCAGAATCCTGGAAGGATTCTCCTCAGAATCCTGGAAGGATTCTCCTCAGAATCCTGGAAGGATTCTCCTCAGAATCCTGGAAGGATTCTCCTCAGAATCCTGGAAGGATTCTCCTCAGAATCCTGGAAGGATTCTCCTCAGAATCCTGGAAGGATTCTCCTCAGAATCCTGGAAGGATTCTCCTCAGAATCCTGGAAGGATTCTCCTCAGAATCCTGGAAGGATTCTCCTCAGAATCCTGGAAGGATTCTCCTCAGAATCCTGGAAGGATTCTCCTCAGCATCCTGGAAGGATTCTCCTCAGCATCCTGGAAGGATTCTCCTCAGAATCCTGGAAGGATTCTCCTCAGAATCCTGGAAGGATTCTCCTCAGAATCCTGGAAGGATTCTCCTCAGAATCCTGGAAGGATTCTCCTCAGAATCTTGAAAGGATTCTCCTCAGAATCTTGGAAGGATTCTCCTCAGAATCCTGGAAGGATTCTCCTCAGAATTCTGGAAGGATTCTCGTCAGAATACTGGAAGGATTCTCGTCAGAATACTGGAAGGATTCTCGTCAGAATCATGGAAGGATTCTCGTCAGAATCCTGGATGGATTCTAAGGATTCTCGTCAGAATCCTGGAAGGATTCTCGTCAGAATCCTGGAAGGATTCTCCTCAGAATCCTGGAAGGATTCTCGTCAGAATCCTGGAAGGATTCTCGTCAGAGTTCTGGAAGGATCCTCGTCAGAATCATGGAAGGATTCTCGTCAGAATCATGGAAGGATTCTCGTCAGAATCCTGGATGGATTCTCGTCAGAATCCTGGCAGGATTCTCGTCAGAATTCTAGGAAGGATTACCGTCAGAATCCTAGAAAGGATTCTCGTCAGAATTCTTGAAGAATTCTCGTCAGATTCCTTGAAGGATTCTCGTCAGAATCCTTGAAGGATTCTTGTCAGAATACTGGAAGGATTCTCGTCAGAATCCTGGAAGGATTCTCGTCAGAATCATGGAAGGATTCTCGTCAGAATCCTGGATGGATTCTAAGGATTCTCGTCCTGGAAGGATTCTCGTCAGAATTCTGGAAGGATTCTCGTCAGAATCATGGAAGGATTTTCGTCAGAATCATGGAAGGATTTTCATCAGAATCCTGGATGGATTCTCGTCAGAATCTTGAAAGGATTCTCGTCAGAATCCTAGAAAGGATTCTCGTCAGAATCCTTGAAGAATTCTCGTCAGATTCCTTGAAGGATTCTCGTCAGAATCCTTGAAGGATTCTCCTCAGAATCCTGGAAGGATTCTCCTCAGAATCCTGGAAGGATTCTCCTCAGAATCCTGGAAGGATTCTCCTCAGAATCCTGGAAGGATTCTCCTCAGAATCCTGGAAGGATTCTCCTCAGAATCCTGGAAGGATTCTCCTCAGAATCCTGGAAGGATTCTCCTCAGAATCCTGGAAGGATTCTCCTCAGAATCCTGGAAGGATTCTCCTCAGAATCCTGGAAGGATTCTCCTCAGAATCCTGGAAGGATTCTCCTCAGAATCCTGGAAGGATTCTCCTCAGAATCCTGGAAGGATTCTCCTCAGAATCCTGGAAGGATTCTCCTCAGAATCCTGGAAGGATTCTCCTCAGAATCCTGGAAGGATTCTCCTCAGAATCCTGGAAGGATTCTCCTCAGAATCCTGGAAGGATTCTCCTCAGAATCCTGGAAGGATTCTCCTCAGAATCCTGGAAGGATTCTCCTCAGAATCCTGGAAGGATTCTCCTCAGAATCCTGGAAGGATTCTCCTCAGAATCCTGGAAGGATTCTCCTCAGAATCCTGGAAGGATTCTCCTCAGAATCCTGGAAGGATTCTCCTCAGAATCCTGGAAGGATTCTCCTCAGAATCCTGGAAGGATTCTCCTCAGAATCCTGGAAGGATTCTCCTCAGAATCCTGGAAGGATTCTCCTCAGAATCCTGGAAGGATTCTCCTCAGAATCCTGGAAGGATTCTCCTTAGAATCCTGGAAGGATTCTCCTTAGAATCCTGGAAGGATTCTCCTTAGAATCCTGGAAGGATTCTCTTCAGAATCCTGGAAGGATTCTCCTCAGAATCCTGGAAGGATTCTCTTCAGAATCCTGGAAGGATTCTCCTCAGAATCCTGGAAGGATTCTCCTCAGAATCCTGGAAGGATTCTCCTCAGAATCCTGGAAGGATTCTCCTCAGAATCCTGGAAGGATTCTCCTCAGAATCCTGGAAGGATTCTCCTCAGAATCCTGGAAGGATTCTCCTCAGAATCCTGGAAGGATTCTCCTCAGAATCCTGGAAGGATTCTCCTCAGAATCCTGGAAGGATTCTCCTCAGAATCCTGGAAGGATTCTCCTCAGAATCCTGGAAGGATTCTCCTCAGAATCCTGGAAGGATTCTCCTCAGAATCCTGGAAGGATTCTCGTCAGAATCCTGGAAGGATTCTCGTCAGAATCCTGGAAGGATTCTCGTCAGAATCCTGGAAGGATTCTCCTCAGAATCCTGGAAGGATTCTCCTCAGAATCCTGGAAGGATTCTCCTCAGAATCCTGGAAGGATTCTCCTTAGAATCCTGGAAGGATTCTCCTTAGAATCCTGGAAGGATTCTCCTTAGAATCCTGGAAGGATTCTCTTCAGAATCCTGGGAGGATTATCCAATCCTGAGAGGATTCTCTCCAGAACCCTGAGAGGATTCTCTCCAAAATCCTGAGAGATTTTTCTTCAGAATCCTGAGAGAATTCTCTCCAGAATCCTGGGAGGATTCTCCTCAGAATCCTGGAAGGATTCTCCTCAGAATCCTGGAAGGATTCTCCTCAGAATCCTGGAAGGATTCTCCTCAGAATCCTGGAAGGATTCTCCTCAGAATCCTGGAAGGATTCTCCTCAGAATCCTGGAAGGATTCTCCTCAGAATCCTGGAAGAATTCTCTTCAGAATCCTGGAAGGATTCTCCTCAGAATCCTGGAAGGATTCTCCTCAGAATCCTGGAAGGATTCTCCTCAGAATCCTGGAAGGATTCTCCTCAGAATCCTGGAAGGATTCTCCTCAGAATCCTGGAAGGATTCTCCTCAGAATCCTGGAAGGATTCTCCTCAGAATCCTGGAAGGATTCTCCTCAGAATCCTGGAAGGATTCTCCTCAGAATCCTGGAAGGATTCTCCTCAGAATCCTGGAAGGATTCTCCTCAGAATCCTGGAAGGATTCTCCTCAGAATCCTGGAAGGATTCTCCTCAGAATCCTGGAAGGATTCTCCTCAGAATCCTGGAAGGATTCTCCTCAGAATCCTGGAAGGATTCTCCTCAGAATCCTGGAAGGATTCTCCTCAGAATCCTGGAAGGATTCTCCTCAGAATCCTGGAAGGATTCTCCTCAGAATCCTGGAAGGATTCTCCTCAGAATCCTGGAAGGATTCTCCTCAGAACCCTGGAAGGATTCTCCTCAGAATCCTGGAAGGATTCTCCTCAGAATCCTGGAAGGATTCTCCTCAGAATCCTGGAAGGATTCTCCTCAGAATCCTGGAAGGATTCTCCTCAGAATCCTGGAAGGATTCTCCTCAGAATCCTGGAAGGATTCTCCTCAGAATCCTGGAAGGATTCTCCTCAGAATCCTGGAAGGATTCTCCTCAGAATCCTGGAAGGATTCTCCTCAGAATCCTGGAAGGATTCTCCTCAGAATCCTGGAAGGATTCTCCTCAGAATCCTGGAAGGATTCTCCTCAGAATCCTGGAAGGATTCTCCTCAGAATCCTGGAAGGATTCTCCTCAGAATCCTGGAAGGATTCTCCTCAGAATCCTGGAAGGATTCTCCTCAGAATCCTGGAAGGATTCTCCTCAGAATCCTGGAAGGATTCTCCTCAGAATCCTGGAAGGATTCTCCTCAGAATCCTGGAAGGATTCTCCTCAGAATCCTGGAAGGATTCTCCTCAGAATCCTGGAAGGATTCTCCTCAGAATCCTGGAAGGATTCTCCTCAGAACCCTGGAAGGATTCTCCTCAGAACCCTGGAAGGATTCTCCTCAGAACCCTGGAAGGATTCTCCTCAGAATCCTGGAAGGATTCTCCTCAGAATCCTGGAAGGATTCTCCTCAGAATCCTGGAAGGATTCTCCTCAGAATCCTGGAAGGATTCTCCTCAGAATCCTGGAAGGATTCTCCTCAGAATCCTGGAAGGATTCTCCTCAGAATCCTGGAAGGATTCTCCTCAGAATCCTGGAAGGATTCTCCTCAGAATCCTGGAAGGATTCTCCTCAGAATCCTGGAAGGATTCTCCTCTGAACCCTGGAAGGATTCTCCTCAGAATCCTGGAAGGATTCTCCTCAGAATCCTGGAAGGATTCTCCTCAGAATCCTGGAAGGATTCTCCTCAGAATCCTGGAAGGATTCTCCTCAGAATCCTGGAAGGATTCTCCTCAGAATCCTGAGAGGATTCTCTCCAGAGTTCTGAGAGGATTCTCTTCAGAATCCTGGGAGGGTTATCTCCAGAGATCTGAGAGGATTCTCTCCAGAATCCTGAAAGGATTCACTACAGAATCCTGAGAGGATTCACTCCAGAATCCTGAGAGAATTCTCTCAAGAGTCTTGAGAGGATTCTCTCCAGAATCCTGAGCGGATTCTCTCCAGAACCGTGAGAGGATTTTCTCCTGAATCCTGAGAGGATTCTCTTTACAGAATCCTGAGAGAATTCTCTCCAGAGTCCTGAGAGGATGCTCCTCAGAATCATTAGAGGATTTCCTCCAGAATCCTGGAAGGATACTTCTCAGAATCCTGGAAGGACTCTTCTCGGAATCCTGAGAGGATTCTCTCCAGAATCCTGGAAGGTTGCTCTCCAGAATCCTGGAACTTGCTCTCCAGAGTCCTAGAAAAATTATCTCCAGAACCCTGAGAGGAATCCCTCCAGAACCCTGAGTCCCTCCAGATTCCTGAGAGGATTCTTGTCAGAATCCTGATAGGATTTTCTCCAAAATCCTGAAGAAGAAGATGAAGAATCGCTTATATTCCTCCAAGCTATGGACTCATTTTACCATCTCCGAGCCCGGATGGTGTAGAATTGAACTAGATTCCAGATTGGTTTGCCTTTTTTTCACAATTCAAATCTTCTTTAGACGGGAGAGGATGAACATCTTCCATACATACCTGTGTACGTGTATGTTAAAGTGGGAGAGGAATTGTGTTTAAATTGTCACCCGGTACATCCTATGCCTTCAGGTGACGGAGGTGGTCAAGGGATTCCTAGCTTAAAGGATAGAAGCATCCGTCTATCGAGCGAATTGGGAGTCGTGGGTTAGATTCCCACCGGAGCACGTGGATTTTTTCACAATAAAAATCTCAATTCGTTCATCAAACACGTGTTACTGTTTCCTAACTGAAATTATGCTCACTTGGCTTGGTTAGTCTAAATGAAATATTACAACCTTTTTATGACCAGAAGCCATGATTGCAAAAAGCGTTATGCGAAGCTATTCTCACCTTCAGAAATAAAATATCATGACGCTGAGTCATGAAATCATTGCTCTGATTCGTGAAAACATGCCTCCGAGTAATTAAATCAAGAATCAAAATATCGGATTCTGGCGCTGTTAAACGATACGGCAGCAATTTTTTCATCTCAAACAAGCCGTCCGATCGCACGGGTGTGTTTTTCGGTGAGAGATGATGTTGCATGTTTTCATGTTTTCTGAGTTTAACCTTTTGGAGCCAGATTGTTCCGCCACTGTTGCCGCAACTTCACTGGCCTCGAACACGTTTGGTATGCTAGGTTACATTGCTGGGGCCATATATGACCCATCCGGTACGGAAGGGTTGAAAGAATCAGCAGAATCTAGCAGAGAACATAAATGTACATTTTTTAATTTTCAAAGCCGGTGGAGCTGACCTGGTGTGATGGTTAGAACACTTGACTATCACGCCGAGGACCTGAGATCGAATCCCACTCCCGACAAACTTGCAAAATGTGAGTTCTTCCTTCGGAAGGAAAGTAAAGCGTGGGTCCCGAGATGAACTAGCCTAGGGCTAAAAATCTCGTTAAAACAGATAAAAAAATTATAAATTTCAAAGCCGTGAAATAAGAAGTTACTAGAATCATTGAATGTTTTCTTTTTTTAACAATGTTTTACAGTTAAAATTACATGCTTTCTGTTCAAGATTTTGGATATTTTTTTTTGATTCTAGAAAAAAGGTATTTTTTTGAGGTTAGACATAAAAACATATCTAAAAGAAGGCAAAAGGGAGTCGGAGATTGTCCACTGCATTACGTTACCTAGATTAGTCATACCAACCGTTACAATATTGATGCCTGTCGTGTAGTGGTCCTATAAGCCACTTGAAGCCCATGAAGCTCTTGAACTTGCGTTGGGTGTTATGGATGGTCAGGAAAACTACAGCGTGGCAATTTCAATGAGCACGGAATCCGGACCCCAAAAAGTTCAGCAGACTGATTCAACAAGTGTTTATATTTTGTTTTTTAAACTTACTTTCATGTACGTGAATCATAAATAACAATTTCCACAATCATGAATCATGCTTATGTTTTTTCATGAATCATGTTCATGATTACAGATTTCATGAACATAATTCATGATTTCACGACTCTGCTCTTGCCATTTTGCGTCAATCATGTGAATCATGAATGAGAAATATTAGAATCATCAATCATGATTATATATTCTTAAATTAGATTCATGATTCTAGAATACATGCTTCGGGATTTCATGACATGCAACTTTTCGTCAGCAATAAATTAATTTCATAAATGACAGACACAAAAACCATGAAGCATGCTTATGTTCATAAGTTCATAGTTCCAGGGAACTTGCTTCATGATTTCATGACCTTATTTGTTATTTTTCCTCAACAATTCACTAAAACGCAACACCAAGGATACATTACACAAAAGTTATGATATCATGACCTTTTGTCATGCCGCGGAATCATGACTCAATTTGCCTGTTGTGGGTTTTTTCCCGTGTATCTTTTTTTATGGGGTATTAAAAACGTCTGAATACATACCACCTGACATTCCTCAAAAATTCCCTCCAAAAGATATTTTATTTTGATTTCCTTAATTATCCTACTGGTTTTCAGCGAAAGCTTCAAGATGTTTTCGCCGAATACTATCAACAGTTCTAAATTCATCCTTCATTCAAATCTACTCCAAACGAGCTAGACGTCGCTCTGCGTGTCAATCTAAAATTAGAAGCTTTCCTAGCTTCCACAAACAACTTTTACTGAAACTGCCGAAAGCGCCAAAGGGGCCAAGATCAAGTTCCTTCTTGCTAATTTTATGCTACGTTTTTCGACGCGGAAAACAATTCCCCGCAAAGGTATAAAATTAACTTTCCCAAAATCAACCAATTCGTCGTCGTCGTTACTGCGTCGTCAAATTTATTAGCTTCTCTGCAGCTAGTAGGAGTTTCGCTTGTACCTAGGCCAGGTGGGTGAATTTATGTGCCACGACGACGACGAGGTGAACTTTTCTCACGTAGACTATTGGGGTCGGGGAGGCAGAATCGTATCGACGACAGGGAAATGCTTTTCTAGATTCTGAGAATGGCTGAGAGGGCTTTTGGTATAAAATAATATTTACGACAAACAAAACACCGGAAGAGGATTATCGGGTTGGGTTGGGGAGCGGGTGGAAAGCGCAATGGCTCCAATGCGTGTAGTAATAATCGACGATGGAAAGAAGCGATATTGCATGTTTCCGAGTAGTAATTTCCGCGCAGAGGGAGCTTTGATGTATGGACGCAGAGGTTTCCTAAAGCAATCTAAAATTTTACGGTGGCAGTTTTGTAAATGATTATTACTTTTATTTCTGAATTACAGTTCCAAAGAAAATAGGAATGAGAATGGCTTAACTGAACTACTTTACAAACATAGAGTCAGATCATGAGGTTCTGAAAACTCATCAAGGGTATACTTATCAAGAATCTCAAAAGAGGTGTAAACCCCTGTGTTCATTCTCACCCTGAACGCCGCAAAACTGTTTGGAATGGTTTGCACACGTGGCGTAAATATGGGAATTCCCAAAAAAGCACTAACCCCAAAGTGGAACCAATGGACACAAATCTTGAATCCAAAAACACTCCAACCATCATTTCGTGAATAATGCAACAGATTGCCGCCAAAAATAGCAAACATCCCACACCAGCAAACCATGCGCTTAACAATCTCAGAACTCATCGAAGAAAGTCATCCCATTGAAAATGTGTTTTTGTGTGTGCCTTCGTTATCCACTACATACTGTATTATGAAACCTTTTCCGATCCCAACCCACAAGCCCCGCCCCTTTGATATCGAAAGCGCAACGCACTCCTTCAGCTGAACTCATGGCCAAACCTTCTGCTTTGGTGGTTGGTATCAGATGTATCCACACTTGAGCATTGAAGAGGGTGGTGCCGTTATGTCTGCGAGCTCTCATTCCATTTCTGCCTGGTGTACAGTATTGAGTTGATCAAATATTGATGAAACGTGTTGTGAGTAGCGCTTTTGCCGTCCCGTCCCACGTGCGAAGTGAGTTTGCGTTAAATATCGCACTTCAGTTCAGTGGTTCTCAACTGCCACTGAACGTTACATCAACGCATATCCGCCCAGCGTTCTACTTGTAAGACAGTGCTTACGAGGCCGCGAGAATTACACAATTTATTCCGTCGGAGTTGTTCATACGGATGTAAATCTTCTATTCAAATGATCCTTAGTAAGAAATTTTCTCACTAGATGATGCTGTACATAGAATTGATTTGATTTCAGAATTTCTCAGCCCGAAAAAAAGATACAAATCTGGTGTTTCTTTTTGCAAATATGTTTATCTGACCAAACTTAGTCCGCGAATGTAATTATTAGTAAGAAAATCTTCAGACTCACACAGGGATTTATCTATGTAAATAAACAGAAGTTCCACATTCTAATTCTCCATGGATTTTTGATTATTTCTTCAAGCTTTCATGTTACAATTCCTCATGAAAATCCTGTAGGTATTTGTCCTATAATTTGTTTTCTGGATTTCAAAATTACACTCAGTATTTTACTCAGAACTCGTCGTGATATCCCTTCAAGTATTCTTCTAAAGATTCCTCTAGAAGTTTCTGCTTTTATTTTTTTAGAGGTTTCTCCAGAGTTCTTTCAGTGATTCCATCAGGTATTATCCTGAGATTCCTTACGAGATCCTCCCAAGGGTTCCACCCGGCATTGTTCATTCTCAGGTTTGTTTCAGGCATTTTTCGTGTGATACCTTTAGCGGTTCCTCCAGGACTTTTCAGGATTTCCTTTAGGAATTCCTCCCGAGCAGCTCTCATTGATTCCACCTTCCTCCCAGGATCTTAGAACCCCAGGATGGACTCTCTCAGAATCCCAAGAGGGATTATCTTAGAATCACAGTAGGGAATCTCTCAGAATCACAGTAGGGAATTTCTCAGAATCCCAAGAGGGATTCTCTTAGAATCCCAGGAGGGATTCTCTCCGAATTCCATAAGGGATTCTCTCCGAATTTTAGGAGGGATTCTTCCAGAATCCCTGGAGGGATTCTCTCCGAATTTTAGGAGGGATTCTCCCAGAATCCCTGGAGGGATTCTCCCAGAATCCCTGGAGGGATTCGTCTAGAATCCCTGGAGGGATTCGTCTAGAATCCCTGGAGGGATTCGTCTAGAATCCCTGGAGGGATTCGCCCAGAATCCCTGGAGGGATTCGCCCAGAATCCCTGGAGGGATTCGCCCAGAATCCCTGGAGGGATTCGCATAGAATCCCTGGAGGGATTCGCATAGAATCCCTGGAGGGATTCGCCCAGAATCCCTGGAGGGATTCGCCCAGAATTCCTGGAGGAATTCGCCCAGAATCCCTGGAGGTATTCGCCCAGAATCCCTGGAGGGATTCGCATAGAATCCCTGGAGGGATTCGCATAGAATCCCTGGAGGGATTCGCCCAGAATCCCTGGAGGGATTCGCCCAGAATCCCTGGAGGGATTCGCCCAGAATCCCTGGAGGGATTCGCCCAGAATCCCTGGAGGGATTCGCCCAGAATCCCTGGAGGGATTCGCCCAGAATCCCTGGAGGGATTCGCCCAGAATCCCTGGAGGGATTCGCCCAGAATCCCTGGAGGGATTCGCCCAGAATCCCTGGAGGGATTCGCCCAGAATCCCTGGAGGGATTCGCCCAGAATCCCTGGAGGGATTCGCCCAGAATCCCTGGAGGGATTCGCCCAGAATCCCTTGAGGGATTCTCCCAGAATCCCTGGAGGGATTCACCCAGAATCCCTGGAGGGATTCACCCAGAATCCCTGGAGGGATTCACCCAGAATCCCTGGAGGGATTCACCCAGAATCCCTGGAGGGATTCACCCAGAATCCCTGGAGGGATTCACCCAGAATCCCTGGAGGGATTCGCCCAGAATCCCTGGAGGGATTCGCATAGAATCCCTGGAGGGATTCGCATAGAATCCCTGGAGGGATTCGCATAGAATCCCTGGAGGGATTCGCCCAGAATCCCTGGAGGGATTCGCCCAGAATTCCTGGAGGAATTCGCCCAGAATCCCTGGAGGTATTCGCCCAGAATCCCTGGAGGGATTCGCATAGAATCCCTGGAGGGATTCGCATAGAATCCCTGGAGGGATTCGCCCAGAATCCCTGGAGGGATTCACCCAGAATCCCTGGAGGGATTCGCCCAGAATCCCTGGAGGGATTCGCCCAGAATCCCTGGAGGGATTCGCATAGAATCCCTGGAGGGATTCGCCCAGAATCCCTGGAGGGATTCGCCCAGAATCCCTGGAGGGATTCGCCCAGAATCCCTGGAGGGATTCGCCCAGAATCCCTGGAGGGATTCGCCCAGAATCCCTGGAGGGATTCGCCCAGAATCCCTGGAGGGATTCGCCCAGAATCCCTGGAGGGATTCGCCCAGAATCCCTGGAGGGATTCGCCCAGAATTCCTGGAGGAATTCGCCCAGAATCCCTGGAGGTATTCGCCCAGAATCCCTGGAGGTATTCGCCCAGAATCCCTGGAGGGATTCGCATAGAATCCCTGGAGGGATTCGCCCAGAATCCCTGGAGGGATTCGCCCAGAATCCCTGGAGGGATTCGCCCAGAATCCCTGGAGGGATTCGCCCAGAATCCCTGGAGGGATTCGCCCAGAATCCCTGGAGGGATTCGCCCAGAATCCCTGGAGGGATTCGCCCAGAATCCCTGCAGGGATTCGCCCAGAATCCCTGCAGGGATTCGCCCAGAATCCCTGGAGGGATTCGCCCAGAATCCCTGGAGGGATTCGCCCAGAATCCCTGGAGGGATTCGCTCAGAATCCCTGGAGGGATTCGCCCAGAATCCCTTGAGGGATTCTCCCAGAATCCCTGGAGGGATTCACCCAGAATCCCTGGAGGGATTCACCCAGAATCCCTGGAGGGATTCACCCAGAATCCCTGGAGGGATTCACCCAGAATCCCTGGAGGGATTCACCCAGAATCCCTGGAGGGATTCGCCCAGAATCCCTGGAGGGATTCGCATAGAATCCCTGGAGGGATTCGCATAGAATCCCTGGAGGGATTCGCATAGAATCCCTGGAGGGATTCGCATAGAATCCCTGGAGGGATTCGCCCAGAATCCCTGGAGGGATTCGCCCAGAATCCCTGGAGGGATTCGCCCAGAATTCCTGGAGGAATTCGCCCAGAATCCCTGGAGGTATTCGCCCAGAATCCCTGGAGGGATTCGCATAGAATCCCTGGAGGGATTCGCATAGAATCCCTGGAGGGATTCGCCCAGAATCCCTGGAGGGATTCGCCCACAATCCCTGGAGGGATTCGCCCAGAATCCCTGGAGGGATTCGCCCAGAATCCCTGGAGGGATTCGCCCAGAATCCCTGGAGGGATTCGCCCAGAATCCCTGGAGGGATTCGCCCAGAATCCCTGGAGGGATTCGCCCAGAATCCCTGGAGGGATTCGCCCAGAATCCCTGGAGGGATTCGCCCAGAATCCCTTGAGGGATTCTCCCAGAATCCCTGGAGGGATTCGCCCAGAATCCCTGGAGGGATTCGCCCAGAATCCCTGGAGGGATTCGCCCAGAATCCCTGGAGGGATTCACCCAGAATCCCTGGAGGGATTCACCCAGAATCCCTGGAGGGATTCACCCAGAATCCCTGGAGGGATTCGCCCAGAATCCCTGGAGGGATTCGCCCAGAATCCCTGGAGGGATTCGCCCAGAATCCCTGGAGGGATTCGCCCAGAATCCCTGGAGGGATTCGCCCAGAATCCCTGGAGGGATTCGCCCAGAATCCCTGGAGGGATTCGCCCAGAATCCCTGGAGGGATTCGCCCAGAATCCCTGGAGGGATTCGCCCAGAATCCCTGGAGGGATTCGCCCAGAATCCCTGGAGAGATTCGCCCAGAATGCCTGGAGGGATTCGCCCAGAATCCCTTGAGGGATTCGCCCAGAATCCCTGGAGGGATTCGCCCAGAATCCCTGGAGGGATTCGCCCAGAATCCCTGGAGGGATTCTGGGCGAATTCATCCAGACTTCCTCTGAGAGTTCCATTCTGAATGCTTTATTGATTCCTCCTGGGATTTCGTCATTTCTTTGCAGTGGGTATGTTTTAGAAACTTCTCCCAAGATGCATTTAGAAATTCTCCTAAGGATTCCCCTGGGGATTCCTTTGAAGTTTTCTCCAGAGATTCCTTCCGAGTTTACTGTATTGCTAAAAAGTTCATTATTCGTGTGAGTAGGTTGCCTGGGTTGATTACATTCAACAGATAACCCAACTAAAAATCACCAGCCGCAAACAAGCATGCATGCTGAATTGTTGCTTTATAACAGTAATTATAGCTGAACTAAATAATATGCTGTACACATTACCACAGAGAACAGAAGAACATGCTCGAACATAATTGCTTGAAAATCTTGTGTAAAGAAAAAACAAGCTCAGTAGCGACATCGACGGTGACTTTCCCACTCAAAAACTTGCTTTGAAACCATGATGGCGCTTCCTGAAGAAATATTTCACTAGCGCACCTTTAAATTTTCCTACTCAGATTCTGAGCTGTATTTGTTTAAATAACAAGATGTTTATGATTATTTCACTAATCCAGCAACAAAATTTGAGCAACCCATTGATAATAAGTTGAACAAGAATTTAATTATTGTTTTCCAAGTAAAACCAACACATTCTCTTGGTGAAACTATACTAGAGTGCACACTTGGTGACACTAGCGCCAAAAGGTAAAACAACGGCAAATTTGTACCCC
Source organism: Aedes albopictus (assembly GCF_035046485.1). Classification (NCBI taxonomy): domain Eukaryota; kingdom Metazoa; phylum Arthropoda; class Insecta; order Diptera; family Culicidae; genus Aedes; species Aedes albopictus. The sequence continues at coordinate 410,244,727 of NC_085138.1, forward strand.
GATTCAAAATTTGACAGCGCCGCGTAATGGCCTCATTCCTAGTTATTTCAAAACAACCATTGCAATGCTTTACCCAACTAACAATCACTCATTTTACAAGCACCTTTACGACGAATTGATTCAGCATGATGCTGAATAACATTTGAATAATTCTCAGGCACAACCTTTGTTCGGGTTTTGTTCACACAAATTTGGAGAAACTATAAAGCATAGTGTTGTGTTGATGGCACAAATTTCCCGAATGGAGGAGAACGTGCCTCTAGAGCCGACCTACTGATAGTGTTGTGTACCAACTGAACTTTTTGTTGTATAATCTTTTTACAACTATATAATAAAGCTTTAGCAAAAATACTTTTTCTGCGTCTTGTTAAGTTCATGTAAAAATTAGCACATGTATCTGTATAATGTGTTTTTCACAAGTCAAATAAACGCTTTCGTTTCATCATACTTCGACTCAGACTACATGATAAAAAAACACGTGGTTTTTACTGAACAACAACTGAATTAATCTGTTGTTCAGTCGTTAACCATAATGTTGTGCTAATTCACCACTGCTGAATAGGAGTCGAAGTCTGATCATTATTAAAAAAAAACGGAAAGTTTCGAATCTGGATTTAGGTAAATTTATGTGTAGTTAATATTTCACAATATTTGTTTACAGCATTAAGTTCTAATCATAAACTCTCGTGGAAATTGAAAAATTTTGCATTTTTTTATTTTTAATCATTTTTGCTAAAGCTGAATAACAGCTTTACTATATAGTTGCAAAACGGTTTAACAACAAACAGTTCAGTTGGTACACTACACTATGCTTTATAGTTCCTCCAAATTTGTGTGAACTAAACCCGAACAAAGGTCGTGCCTGAAAATTATCCAAATATTTTTCAGCATCATGCTGAATCATTCGTCGTAAAGGTACTTGTAAAATGAGTGATTGTTAGTTGGGAATACGTATGTTAATACTTCAACGTAATTCAAATAATCGGAGTTTATATATTAACTTAATGTTAAGGTTAATAATAAATTATTATACTTGATTTGATGGGCATACATCTAATT
>NC_085138.1:410246285-410286090 GCF_035046485.1 Aedes albopictus
TTTGTGATGAAATAAACTGTTTTCCTACTGCAAGTGGAACTGAGTCTGCATATCAACTCAAAATCCCATGAAGATTTCCTGACCAAAAAAATTACGATTATCATTGGGCGGTTACGTTTTCGTAACGATGTTTTTGTTTCAACTTGTTTCATTAATGATGACGTTTGTTTCCCTGTGATTTACCCATTGATTCCCGCTGGAAATCCAATTAATCTCAGAATTCTTGTTGGGGTTCACGAATTTCTTGTGGAATCCTGCTGGAAATTCTGCTGGAATACTTGTAAATATTAGCTGGAGTTACTTGAGCAACCCAGAAAGAATTCATGAAGAAAACTTAACATGAATAAAGGCGTGTGGCTTCGTGATCGTGCGGCTAGTGTCACCAAGCATTTAATCGCATCGTGCTAGGAGCACGGGTTCGATTCCCGCCGCAGCTGTCAGGAAAAGTTTTCGGCTGTGCCACTGGGCGTTGCATGCTAGTCCGTTGTCTAGTGTCGTGCTTCCAATGAGAGTCTAATAGAGGTGGGTGTCGTAAATCCGAGTTCGAACGGTCCTAAATCTCTGTGGATACAGAGCGCGACACGGACACGTCCGTTCGCCTCAAAATCCGTCAAAAGAAGAACGAATGAGTGAAAACCCGAGTCGCAGTCGGCCTAAAGCTTCGCTTGCTTCGCCGTTTTTTTTTTCTTGTTCGCCGCATCTGTCATTTCACTGATCGGTTATGTCGACTGTCAGTGTTGGCAAATGCACTAGAAGAAACTTGCAAGCCAAACTGAATAAATTTAAGCTTTATTTTTCAAATAAAAAGTTGATAATTATTTTGTTCTTCACTACATATACTACATATTACTACATTATCCCCCTCCTCTATTCTCCTCATATAATCAGATTAGAAGAAAATTGGGCTTCAATTCCAGAATATTCACAGTGTAAAACAACATATGAAACATATTTTATTCAGTCTATCAGAAGCCTATCTATGACCAGTAATGAAATATTGTTGATTTACATTGAATTAAAATACAAATCCATACCAAATCCTATCCAAATCAAAGTTCAATATAAACTTGACCTAAATTCAATACGAATTCGTTCTCAATTCAGTCCACATCCAATTTCAGTAATCAAAATGAAATTCAATTTGAATTTAATTTTAAACGAAATGCAAATCGAAACTTATCAAAACCCAGTCCAATCCCAATGGATTTCAAATTCAATCAACATTCAATTCCAATCCAACCCAAGTACATTTTTAATTTAATTAAAACCCACTCGAAATTCAATTCAAATCAAATCAAAATTTTTATTGGATAAATTTTATCAAAATCAAATGTCAATCCCAATCCAATTCAATTACAATGAAATCGGGATGATTCAATTTAAATCAACAACAATTGCAATACAAAACTTATCCAAGATCAATTCAATTCTAATAAAAAAATAATCTAATCTCAATGAAATCTAAATCACATCCATATCCAATCTAACTTGGATCTAATTCGAATGCAATCACAATTCGAAGCAGATCCGACACCAATTGCGTTGCGTTGCGTTGCGTTGCGTGGTAACGGAGTAATTCGTAGATTGCATACTGAAAGTTGTCATGTTAAAACTTTAATACTCCTATTCTAATTGCTTATGGAATGCTATTTGGGAAGGAACAGCTATCCAATCAGAGGTTGAAGTAAAAAAGACATGAGAACTTCCATTGCCGGCCACGCCCATCTTCTCCGTTACGAGGATAGGAAAGGATGTGATGATATGACACCTACTTTAGGTGAGGTCAGCGACTCACCGACACTCCCATAGGTGTCAAGGAGTTGGATATTTGGAATGGGATGATTTAGGAATCACTATAAGCGAGTGATGCGACAAGATTCAGATGGTGTAAGTGTATTTGAGTAAATCATGTAGATATGTTGGAATGAGTGAAAGTGTGTTAGTATATTTAAACACCAACGTTGGGAGTGACATAGCTAAGAAATTTTGTCACTCCATGGGCCTTTTAGATTCCGGGATGGGGCACAGGCATTTGGACCATGTGTCCTGGCTAATAAGCCTAGGCTTAAGCGCCATTCCTCGCTCTCTGAAACGATAAGAAACACGTTATGTGGATGGGAAGGGATAGTGGGGAAGGGATAACTATTTATCGAGATGCCAGCGACTCACCGACGCCCTCGAAAATAGAAAGGAAAAAGGAATTTGGTAAAGGAATGGTCAGGAATTGAGTATGATTTTAACAGAACATGTAATTAAGGCACAAAAACATGAATATAATCTACTAATTTAACCATAATTTCAAATGTATATTAGCATTATGGAAAAACAAAAACGTATATGCGAATACGCTAGTTTGTATAGGCTTCCGAATTCATAAATAAACAATGGTGGCGATTCTTGTAGCAAGATGTTAATATGAATTGCCATAGAACATGGGATAACGATAGCTGCACATGACAGCATACCCAAGTAACCACAAGCATTATATCAAAACATTAATTCAATCGTATTATAGTTTAGCTAATGCAAGATAACTTTTATTTTACATCTGTCAAGTAATGAAGCGTTTAATCTACATCATGAAAGCATTGAAGCATTACGAGATTTTGACAGTTCTGTATAGTTCTATAGGGCCGTAGTTTAATGCTTCATTGCATTACCATATTAAAAGCTTTATAGCAATCAATAATGCAAGCATTTATTACTTTATATATGCCTTTACTAAAGCTTCCATCGTTGTAAACACTCCTCAGTTCGGAAAAAAAACTGTAAAACATTTTTAGAAACAGAACCATTCAAAACAAAAGAAAACCAAAGCAAAATTTTCATGGATTGCTGCGTTGCATGCTCAGATGTAGCTGTTAGAAAATGTATATTATGTATGATTTTTTAGGTTTTTGGTTGGGACATGAAAACAAGCAGATGCTGAGGGAACAAACATTATGTGGGGTATTGGTTTCCTTATTAAATAAACATAACGCCCCGATTTCATAAAAGGAAGGATTAAAGCGCTATTCGTATTGTTTCTTATTTATTGTAGTTTTTGGTAGAAGTGAGCACGTATGAAAACATAAAAAATTGAATCAACACAGACGATTTTATAGTCGAGATGACTGATGGCAATTAGACCCCAGCACATTTTTTAGAGTTGCTGAAAACACAACTCTATAAGGCACAAGCTAAGTATACGTTATCTTATGTAGCACATTTTTCCAGGTGCAAAACACATGGTATCGTAGCACACAGCGTTAGCGCGTCCGAGTTTCATCGTGGTCCAGTTTCAGCAGTCTAGGTTCAATTCCCGAAATACAATAAAAAACGTCAAAGTGAGAGTATCGGAACTGGTATGAAAAGATAAAAATAGATAGAAAAATGAAAACACACTTTTTTTCTTTTTTGACATGATGCATTAAGTATGCATTCCATACGTTTTGATTGCATTAGCTATATCGTGCAAGCATTTTATATGCTTTAGCAATCACCACAGTAAAGCTTGCTTTAAACCAACAATACTAGCGCCACTTTCGACTTTAAACCTACTTTAATGGTGCCTATATGACAGAACAACTTTATATCGCATGTCATATAATACACTATAAAGCGAAATTAATGCTCTATATCCAGCGTCATGGTTACTTGGGTAGTACACAAAAAATCAGATGGATCTCACCAAAATTGTATCTGGAAATTGCATGCATCCTTCATCCTCACGTTAAGACAGTTGAAAGATCTATCAAAGCAAGCACATGATCCCAGTCAGCATCGAAATCTGCCATGGTGACGTAGGCTTTTCATTTCTTCAGCTTGGAAAAGTTTTCGGGTTCGACACCATCCAATCAAGCTAGGTCAACATTTTTCTTCTACTTAACGGATCACACCTAGGTTCACATACTAATTAAATTCATGGCATTTCACACTATTGCATTGGAAAAAGTGGCAATGGAAGATTCATCATATTTCACTAAGCATGGAAGCTGTTGACACCCGAACACTTATGCAACTGTACTGTCCTCGCGTACATTTCACCGTAACTCCAAGGAAGTGTGCACAAAAAATCCTCCTCAAAGACACAATTACACAAGCCATATCTGCCACTGGAACACCGAAACAGACACTTAGATGTAGTTAGTTGATATCTGACAGAATTTTGTAACTTTCAGGCGCGATCTGAAGGCGCAGTAACTGCACAGCACCAGCCGTTTCATCACCTCACCGGTTCTAATCTAAAAGCACGCGGGTCGAAAACTAATCCTAAGATTCTTCACTTTCACACTTTAGAAGCACTTTTAAACTGAAAAAAAAAATGCCGGATGGCGTAGTCCCACCAGCCGAATCACGATTCCGCCGTATGCGTAACAGAGATAAAAGCGTAGCCAACGATTTTCACTTTCAATTCGTTGGAATAATTCCAATTCGAAGCAGATCCGACACCAAGGGGCTGTCCATAAACCACGTGGTCATGAGGGGGGGGGGGGGGGGTTCGGCCAATGACCATTTTGTATGGACAAATACAATTTTTTGTATGGACTAATGACCACGCGGGGGGGGGGGGGGTTTGAAAAGTCCCCAAAAATGACCACGTGGTTTATGGACAGCCCCCAATTCAAATTTATTCAATTGTATATCAAACCTAAATCTAATCCAAATTCAATCCAAAGCCTATTCAAATCAAATCAAAATCCAATGTGGAATCAACCCAAAATCGATTTTGAATCCAAACTTAATCCATATTAAATCCAAATCCAGTCCGATTCTAATGAAAATCGCATTCAACATAAATCGTGACATAAATCCAACCCAAATCAAATTTAAATAATTGAAAATCAAAACCCAATCTCATCCAAGTCCTATACAAATCCAATCCAGATTTATTTCATAACAAGTTGAAATCCAATTCTAATTCAAATTATAATTTCATTTAATTTTGATCCATCTTCAATTCGATTATAATCCAAGTTCAATCCAATCTACATCATATACATATCCAATGAAGTCCAGTCAAAACCCAGTTCAAATTCAAATACAGTCCAAAACGAATTCAAATTTAATATAATGTATATCCAATATGAATTCAATTTCAATTTGAGCTAATGCCGAGCCAAATGCTATCCACATCCAATTCAACCCATTCCATATCTAGTCCAAATGAAATCAAACCAGAATATAATCCAAATTTAATCGAACTCCTATTAGAATACAATCCGAAACCAATTGAAATTCTATACAATTGAAATGTAATCCAAGTTCAATTCAAATCTAAATAATGTAGTCCAAATTTATTTCAATTCTAATTGAAATTCAATCCAATCCAAATCAAATATAAGTCACATCCATACCCCATGCCAAATAAAATTCAATCAAAATTCAATTCAAATTCAATCCAAATTCGGAGCCAATCCAAAACAAAATCGTATTCAATCAAATGTTTATGCATCTTTAATCCAACCCCAAATCCAAAAGAAACCCAATCAAAATTTATTTTGGATTCAACCTAAATCGGCAAGATGAAACCAAGGACGAAACACCTTAAAACTTATTTAAAATTTAATCCAATTCCGATGAAATTTAATCTAATCTCAATACAGTCTAATTCCAATCGAAATGTAATTCAAATCAAAACCAAATCCAATCCATCTAATCCATATCAAATTCAATCGAATTTTAATCATATCCAATACAACTGCGTTCAAATCCAATTCAAATTCGAATCGAATCCAAATACCATTCAAACTCGATTAAATTTATAAACAATATGAATCCCATCCAAATCTATTCCATTCCAAAACAAATTCAAGCTAATTACATATCTAGTCCATCATAGTCCAAATCAAATCCAACCTGTATCTAGCTCAATTTTAATCCAACTCCGGTTTAAATCCAATCATAATCCCTCCCAAAATTGAATCCAGTTTAATTCCAAACTTAACTACTTTAAACTTAATCAAATTCCAACCAATATTCCAACTTCAGTTAAAACATAGACCAGCATTTTTTTCAATAATCGTTTCACCTTTATTAAACTTTTCTATTCGATTTTGTTTTGTTTGCCAGGCCTTTTCCATTGTTTTCCAGGCTTCCTTTCGCATTTGTAAAACGGCCTCTTCCTACCTGCCCAGCGTCCACTTGCACCGACAAATACTTTCTTTACGCTAAGTGTCCTCTCGCATCTGCGAAAGAATTAAATTTTCATGGCGTTCATTTTTACTAGGTGTCCTCTCGCACCTGCAAAACAACTTCTTTTTCACTTTTTCTGCTCGGCGTCCTCTCGCACCGGCGAAGTTTTTTTTTTTTTTTGCTAGGTGACCTCTCGCACTTGCAAAACACACCACATTTAGCACGGCGTCCTCTCACTCGCACTCGCACTAACTGGAACACACTTCTGCTGCAAATTCTTCCGCATTTTGAAGATTATAATTTATAAATTCAGAACTTTTCGTTCTTGAAAAGTCCAGCTGACCACTATACTTACATAATTTAAAGAATACCACGCTCTACCGGCTACGACATTGTCGTAAATCCGAGTTCGAACGGTCCTAAATCTCTGTGGATACAGAGCGCGACACGGACACGTCCGTTCGCCTCAAAATCCGTCAAAAGAAGAACGAGTGAGTGAAAACCCGAGTCGCAGTCGGCCTAACGTTGAGCACATAGTGGGTAAGGTGCGATGCAAAGAGATAAGAGATCGGATAAGCGTCGAAGCACACTCTGTGGAAACTATATGCAGAACGCATGAACCGTACATAGTAGATGAGTTGCGATGAGTGCGGAAATGCGATGGAGCTGCTGACGCATGTGAACGCAAGAGAATGCTTGTCGGGTATGGATTTTATGACTGCGCTCGTTGTGTAGGGAATCGCGACTTGGGCGGTGGCTTCTATATTCGTCTGTTTGCCACTATAACTCAGTCAAATTTGAACCAATTGACACAATTTTTGGAATGCAGTGAGATAGGTATAGTATCTACCCGTGTACAACATTTCAAGTCAATTGGTTCAAAATTGACTGAGATATAGTGGCAAACAGACGAATATAGAAGCCACCGCCCAAGTGGCGCGATACCCTATGTAAAGCAATGCGGATTTAATGTGTTGGGAATGCTAGTAGGTAATATAAAATGCGTTAATATGTTGTTGTTTTTAAATATAACTCAATGCTTTTTCACATGACTTGCATTTTGATGAACCAGACGTAATAAAAATTTATCATACTGTCTATCGATCGCCATGTAAAATAACATATTTCATTGCATATAAAATAGTATTCCATCAAATCGTTTAAGTTTTTTACAGCATATTTTTGTTATTATATGTGTATAAAAAACATTTTATTTTCTATGTTCGGGATTAAATGAAGTGATCAATGTTTGATATGGTCGTTTGTTCAGTGCATGTGCAAGTTAGAAAGTTTAAGGGTTTTATGGTATTCAACTCAATTGCTAAAAGGATTCTGATTGAAAGGTTCTGCTTTTTTCTTTGTCAGGCAAAACTAGAAAAGAGTGTGACATCGATTTCGATTGATACTCTTTTACCTAATATATGATGAATATTGTGTACTTGTGTCTACTCATAACTCATAATAAAATTCCCTGAGTTTTCCAGGTTTTTTCAGATGATATTTTGAATGTTTATAATTAAAAAAATAACCCAAATTTTCTAAAAATTATAAAAGGTGACTTAGGGTATCATCGCCAGGTTTGTTCTCTTCGTCATGAGGGCTTTATGCCGATCAAATTGCCTGAAACTTGATCATATTCAATTTGGTTGGGAAGGATTTGATGCCAACTCTGAGTTCAACAGGTTTCAAAAAAACCCCCATGACGAAGAGAACAAAACTGCCGAAAATATGTAAGTTCCCCTACTCTTCAAAAATTCTTTCAATATTTCTGAGCATTATTCCTGGAATTTCTTCCAAAGTATCTTCCTGGCTTTCCGCAAGATTCTTTCACACGAGATATCTGTTTGAGTACGTCCCGATATTTCTTGCAAAGGTTTTCCGATATACTAGAGAGAATAGCTTCTTATCCGTAGCCACTCCGTGTTAAGTTTCGTTCAATCGGTACAGCCGCCGGCTGAAGCCAGTGTCCATGCCTTTTTTAACGGTTTTCCGGGACAGCTATCCATAAACTATTGGATTTTTACCGATAGTTTTCCGATATTCCTCTTGTTTTCCTCGCGGAACTTCGTCCGCAGCTGCTTTCAAGATTCCATATGGTTTTCAGAATTCCTCCTTGGATGTCCTTAATATTTTTTCTCGGGATTACTATTATCTCGAACTTTTTTCGAGATGTCTCATTTTTTCTCAGGTTTTTTCTGAAGTTCCTGTCGAGATTTCTTCAATAACACTTTGCGGAGTTTCTCGCAAGATTTTATTTGAATTCCCTCGAATATTTCTCCATGAATTTCCTATAAGGTATTTCGTAAGTTATCTCAGGAGACATTCTGAGGAAAACCCGTAGAAGAATCCCTGCAATTACTTTGGGAGAAATTCCTGAAAGAATATCCAGAATCTCGGGACAATTTCTGGTAAAGATTCCGGGAAGAATTTTGGGAATAATGCACAGAATATCTGTAAAAACTCTCAGGTGAATCACTATAAGAAATCCGGTACAACTACAAGAAACAGCCTGGCTCTGAAAATATGCAAGAGAAGAATTCAATGAGAAATATCAGCAATAACTCCTGTAGAAATCCCAGAAGGCACTCTGGAAAATCTTAGGGGAAAATCCAGGGTATTTTAATTTAGAAAAGCTCTGAGAGACATCTCATGACCAACATCGGGAGGAATCTTCTGAGAGAAAATCCAGGAGATACTCCGAGAAAAATCTCAGGTAAAACTTCAAAATAAACATCGCAAAAACTTTTAACAAATTCCTGTAGGAGACCAGGAAGAACATCTCGAAGAAAGCCCAAAGCAATGGTTTGAAGATATCACAGGAAACAATAAAAGAAATCTCTTGAGGAGCTCTTGCAGTAAATTCGCGAAAACTCCTTCAGAAATCCTTGGAGTAACTTTAGTAGGAACCCCAGGAATAACTTCTTTAGCAACTCTGAAAAACGTTCTGTGAAGATCTTCTGGGGAAGTCCCAAGAGGAACACCGGAAGGAATCGAGTAAAATTTTCGTGAGGAGTGTCGAAAGAAATTCCACGATTTATCCCGACAGACATTCTTATAGAGTATTCGGAATAAATTCTGGTAGAAATCCTATGAAGATTTCTTTGAGCAAAACACTGGAGGAACTCTGAGAAGAAATAGCATCCCCGTGAAAAACTCCAGGAGAAATCGATTGGAAATCAGGAATCCTGGAAGGAATCCAGAAGTATACCTTTCCGGAAAAAAATTAAAAAGGAATACCAAGAAAAATAGCGTCAAAAATGCGGAATGGAATTTTATAAGAAATCCTGGGAGACATTCCAGAAGATATTGTTAAAGAAGTTCCAGAAAGAAATTCTGACGGAATTTCTGGAAAAAAATCCTTGTAGCGAAATTTCTATATGGATTTTTACTACCAGATTCATACAACCCAATGATTTTTTTTCGGAGTAAAATTTCCTTAAGTACTCAAGAAATTCCCTGAGTATTCCAGGTTTTTCCCTGTTAAATAAAATTCCCTGAGGATTCCCGGTTTTCCAGGTTTTTCCAGGTAGTGGATTCCCCGAGAGACATCTTTTCTCGTAGATGTCGCCGAAAATTTTGTAATAAAAAAATCTATACCCTTAAATAATACATACTTGCCGAATTTTTGTTTCTTTTTGCCGAGATCAGCACAATAAAGTAATGTTTTAATGCCGAAAATCAGTATAACAGTCTCATATTGATTTAAATTGAAATCAACACTCAGATACCTCAGTCCGGAAAGTAAAAATATCTGTATACATAAAGACATAAAGACTTACGCGGATATAATTACATTCTTTTATCAAATAATTAATTCAATAATCTCAATCTTGTACAGTTACACCAGATTTGTTTTTTGAACTGGTCGGTTTTTGCTATTGCAACAGGATCAAAACTGACTAAGTTATAGCAAAAAAAAACGGCCCGCACAAAACAAAAAGCAGGTGCATTTTATCTTTCCACTCTTACAGATGAAACGATCATTTTACTACCCACATCCAAAGAAGCGCTTCAACATACAAGCGACTTCATCGATCAAATCACGCGAGTCGTTGATGCGCACGAAATAGGCGAAAAAGGATGTGAAAACAACATGCGCACCCTCATTGAAAACCTCATGCACTATGGCCTATCAAACTTCCCTCTTCTCATCTCATAACTTATCGCATCCGATCGCATCTCACCTTACCCACTATGGTCACAGCCTAAAGCTTCGCTTGCTTCGCCGTTTTTTTTTCTTGTTCGCCGCATCTGTCATTTCACTGATCGGTTATGTCGACTGTCAGTGTTGGCAAATGCACTAGAAGAAACTTGCAAGCCAAACTGAATAAATTTAAGCTTTATTTTTCAAATAAAAAGTTGATAATTATTTTGTTCTTCACTACATATACTACATATTACTACAGTGGGGAAGAAGATACTTCGTGTGCGTGAGATCCGTGACTGGTGTAAAACATGTCACTACTACAAGCAAAGCGAGCTGCCATAAGAACGCGTGTCAAATAGTGACGTCACTATTTGTGTTTACATTTTTCTTTCCTTACTAATACATAGCCTTCTCTTCTTCTTCCCCACCTGTAATATACTCTCATTGTCGTGCTTCCTTCAAAGAGCGAATAGCTCACTTGAAGTACTAAACGTGTCCATGTCTTTTTATAAAGGACTCCTTGGAGAAATTTCTGAAAAAATCACAAGAGGTATTCCTAGAGGAATTTTTGGACGAATCGTTAGCTACACAGTCGAAACGGAACAATTCTGAAACGGCCATTTTTTATCCGTGCCGATAAATGTAGCTATGCTATGCTAAAAGTCTATAAAAAGTTCATTAAATACAAAATATGATGTTTTAAATAGTGATCGATTTTGTGCCGTGAAAAAAGTGCGGGGCAAGATGGGTCACCTTTTAAGTAATTCACATTTTCTCAACGAAAAACGTTAAAATGTAAGATTTGTTCCGCATTCATATATGCTCCATATTCTTACTGAGTAAACAAGAGCTACTAGTAAACATTTTATAATTTTATTTAGAATATAAAAAAAAAATCAATGTTTTCACTAAAAAATAATCTTAATTTTTTTATGTTATAATTTTGAGTGTTCATTCCGCTTGATTAAAGTCATTTAGCCCCGTATATATAAGTCCTTGGTGATAATTGTAGGAAAAACACTAATCATCAATTTTGCCGAACACTACATTCTAATATAAGGCTTCTGGACTAAGTTATGGACAAACAAGTCAAACGATTGCCATGTGATCGCAAACATCCCTGGAGTAACTTAATGCAAAATGTTCTATTGCTGTTCATACTGCATTTTGATGATGCCAAGAAACGCTCAACACAATGTATCATGTGTCTCCATTATCATCGAATCTCACGAACAAGCTCCGTGTAAATGTGCATCAGTGCTAAACGACCAAAAATGGGAACAGTTCCGTTGACGCTCCCGGCCGTGGCCGCACGTGGGTACTGCGGGAACTTAAAAGTTAATGTTGGCTCATATATTTTGTGCTGCTTTCGGCGCACTGCACTTCTAGTACCTACTAGTAGTTTCAGTTGGTCTCTTCTGTCTGCATTCGGCCAAGATTTATGCCCTACTTTACGAGTCTTTTACATACATACATCACCGGCAGAAGAGCGTATAGCAGAGCAACTTGTGAGGATGCGAAAACTTTTCATTTTCCAGGGAAAAATACGACCCCAGAGATTCTGAAAAAAGAGCACAACACGAACACCTGAACATCGCGATTATCTATATGGAGTTGGTATAGATATCGCTTGCATAGGGTACGAAATGTACTGCACCATGATTTTCTTTTTATTTTTCACAAACCTTCATGGAAGCAAAAAATCGTAACAAATAATGCAACAAACCTTGACAAAATAAATTCACTTAATGCGGATCGGAATAAACAAAGAAGCGCCCTTTTCCGTCGTACCAGTAGTGGATTCCCAAGACAAGAAGCTAAACCTCATATCATCTAGGAAGGTACGTACGTGCACCCCCATAAACAATCAAGAAACAACAAGACAGCTGAAGCAACCATGCTGCCGCCGCGGATTGAATCGTAACCCGTTCTTTCTTTGTTGTGAGCAAGCGGTTTTGGTGTTTTCCTGGTGCAGTCAATCTGTGGCCAGGCCGACAGGTGGCACGCTATTCACCTAAATCATACACCGAAACACTGAACTGCTGCTGTGCCTTCTTGTGATGGGGTACCCACAGGGAAGGAAATAAAATTGTTGTGTATCATTTGCTGTGTGTCATGATTGCATAACAAGAGTTCACAAAATAAAACGAACGTCTTAAACTTCTGATTTTGAAATCATGATCCACTTTTTTTAAGTAGAATAGTTTTTTAGTTATATTTGAAAATCGAGTTTTAGGATTCGGGTATCTTAGCAACATTCACTTGGTGATCTACACTGTGGTGCATAATTGATCGGACAAACACCGATTTTCATACAAAATGGCCAAGTTTGAGATGCTGTAACTATGGTTTGCTTTGATGGATTGAGCTCAATTTTTGACACGGAACTACAAATATGCTGAATTTTGTGTATACAAAGTATTAAATGTTTTCGTTCACAGGTCTGGGCGTGGCAAGGCGTTGAAAAAATTGCAAAAGTGATCGGACAGCGGCACGCGTGTAAATCAAAGGGGTACCGCTGTCCGATCACTTTTGCAATATTTTCAACGCCTTGCCACGCCCAGACCTGTGAACGAAAACATTTTATACTTTGTATACACAAAATTCAGCATATTTGTAGTTCCGTGTCAAAAATTGAGCTCAATCCATCAAAGCAAACCATAGTTACAGCATCTTAAACTTGGCCATTTTGTATGAAAATCGGTGTTTGTCCGATCAATTATGCACCACAGTGTAGATCACCCAAACTATTCTGATATGAGACCTTCAAGCTCTACAAGATCTACTCTAGTATCTCTTTAGTTTATCGGTGTATATCTTTCACAATTATTTCTGTTGTATCTCATGATATTACGAGTGTTCGGGACTGAGGTACGTTCATCAACCCTTAACTTCAACCCTGGATTAAATTTCTCTCATAAGAACCTCCTCCCCCCCGGCTTAACCACCCAAGGTTTCAAAAGACTTTCGGAGAGGTTCCAATTACGCCTTGGATAGGCTCTATACTTGACGCCATATAGTTTTAAGATTGTACCTCTTTAGTGTCCAGGCCAAATTGTAAATATGTAGATTCTGTTATTATACAATAAATTTATTTAGTGAATCCAAATAAAGTGTGACCAGTGACATATGTGCCTGTGTCTTTATTGACCAGGACCAAGAACCGAGTTCTGGAAGGTCGAATACGTGAACCACAATCATCTCTTCCACCCCCTGGAAAGGATCCTTCCGTGGGCCTCACAATACGTGTTGGGACCTTTGTTGGGACTTAGGCGCTGTGAACCCTTTAGTACATTTTTTTTCATTATCGTCGCAATGACTTTACCGTCATGGCTTATGTTGCAAACTACCGTCACACACTACATTCATGCTGCCGTCGATGCATAAATCGGCACCAACATTTCAAAAGGGCGTAACTGCTTTTGCAACCAATGTCTTCTCACAGAGCTGTGGGTCGTATTTCATTCATCTCACGCAATTCACATCCATTAATCGAAAGAGGAGGATTTTATCTTTCTATTTGTGCTAGTGGATTGCTCGAGAGGGATGGGATACTCTCCACAGCTTTGTGAGAAGGCATTGGTTGTATATGCAGTTACGCCCTTTTGAAATGTTGGTGCCGAAATGTCGTTTACCATGAATGTAGCATATGGCACCATGATTGTAACACTAATCAAGATGATGGGAGTACAAAATGACAGTTTTGTAATGTAGAGCTGGAGTTCCAATGGTTCCGAAAACTGCGTTAGCAAAATGCGGATAACTCGTGCTAGAGGGTGTCAGGGGCGTTACTTGGGCCCTGGGGGGGGGGGGGGTTTGGGTGGGGTGGTGTTGGTTCTTATATATTAGGAAGATTTCGGAAGTTTTTTAAATAGTTTCAGAGGATTTTCGGCGGATTTCAAATACAAATACGAAGGCGTTACATGGCGTTTCAGGGGTTTCGGAGAGTCGCATGTGCGTTACATGGTGTCCGAGGGGGTTTAAGGGGGATTTCAGAGGCATTCCAAGAAGCTTCAGAGCATTTTCTGCAGATTTCAGAAACGTTACGGAGGCGTTACATGGCATTTTTGTGGGTTTCGGAAGGTCTGAGGTGCGTTACATGGGGTTATAAGACAATTACACCGTATTCAACCTCGCGGCTTCTACAGACTGAATATTACTAACATTAGACAACGAACATATAACATCCAGAGGCCCAGTGAAGAATTTTCCATTTGACGAAAAGTTTTCCCCAACTGGAGCGGGAATCAAACCCACACTCCGAGGCTTACGAGACACGCTCAGCTACGAAGCCCTCTTGGGGTTTAAGGAGGATTCCGGAGGCATTCCAAGAAGCTTCAGAAAATTTTCGGCGTATTTCAGAAAAGTTACGAAGGCGTTACATGGCATTTTTGGGGGTTTCGGAGAGTCTAAAGTGCGTTAAATGGGGTTTCTGGGAGTTTGAGGGGATTTTGGAGGCATTCCAAGAAGCTTCAGAGCATTTTCAGCGTGTTTCAGAAACGTTACGGCGTTTCATGGAGTTTTCTGGGGTTTTGGAGGATCTAAGGTGCGTTACATGGGGTTTCTGGGGGTTTAAGGGGGATTTCGGAGTCATTCCAAGAAGCTTCAGAGCATTTTCAGCGGATTTGATTTCAGAGTCGTTACAGAGGTGTTTTTAAGGGGAAGCTTACCGGGCGGGCCGGTAAAACCCGACTTCGGCGCACGTTTCGATTTTTTAAAAATTAACGAAAAGAGATATCGAAATATAAAACAAATCACGCTGTAGCTGAGATGTTGGGCTTCATTTTCATAAAAAAATATTTGATTTTACTCAAAATTTGAAAAAGTTGGACTCTCGAGAACACCAAAATTTTTGGTAGGAAAACCGCTCCCATGCCGCAAATTTTTGTGTTTGCACAACGATTTCTCCCGTAAAAATGTGTTTTATCATATAACTATGTACGGTCATTTTGCTCAGAAACTAATAACGAGTCGAATGGTATAAAAATATTAGGGGGTTTCATACAAAAATCTACATTGAGAGGCATTTGTATGAAATCATTTCCAAAATTATTGCGCGCCACCGCGATCGAACAGCAGCTAACGGTTTCTTGGCTGGCCTCTGGTGGGCACCCGTGCGGATGATGCAGCGAAACAAAGCAGCAGATTTGCCTCACTGACGTTGATCCGGTAAAATAGTTGGACACAAATTGATTTCAGAAAAAAATATGTAATTGATTGCATGTTGGTTAATGCACGTGCAGTACACGGATGATTTTGTAATAGGAATAATGTATCTAGACCATGGTTTCCCAAACTGTGGGTCGCGACCCCCCCGGGGGGTCGCCAGTCTTCATCCAGGGGGTCGCGAGGGACTATAAAATATTTTACTGTAACAGACAACAAATGAGGGAATTTCTATAGGGGGTCGCGAAAACTACGTCTGGTGGCAAAATGGGGTCGCGCGACCTGAAAGTTTGGGAACCTATGATCTAGACAAATAAACAATGGTTACTCAAATATGGTGTTTCAGGAATGGTACTCGTATTTATATTGCAGTACAATATTGAAAAAAAAAACATTTTTATTATTGAGTAGGCTGAGAAAGGAATGCGCGGTATTTCTGATGAAAAAAAAACGCGATATCTCGCGTAATTCGTGATAAGGGCCTAAAAGCCATTGGTAACCAAGTGTGTAGCACGATGCTACCGAGTAGATAAATGAATAAACAAAAATTTAAACGCCAGCTTGATCAAGAGGAGGCTGTCCTCTATGTGCCAATAGGTTAAATTTTCATGTTTACCTGCTATTCTGCACAGAAACAACGAGCTACACACATGGTTACCAATAGTTTTTAGGGAAAGATCATAAGTTACACGAGTTATGATGATAAGTTCAGCTGAGGATCATTTTGGGGAATATAAATAGGATTGAAGAAATCTCGCAGCGGTAAACGCGCGGTTAACCAATATTTAGAAGGACCATGCTGAAAGTACTGGATTCGATTTCCGAACGGTCCAGGATCTTTTTTGTGATTATTTGTGATTATTTAGGAATTCTAATGAATATTTGAGCCTGCTGAGCTTATTCGAGGATTCTTGAAGAGTTTTAGAGTATTCCCCGATATTTTGTGATTATTTAGAAATTCTAATGAATATTTGAGTACACTGAGCTTGCTCGAGAATTCTTTTTTTTGTAATTTGTTGTTTTATTGTAAACGATAACCTTTTAGTTGTTACTTTACATGAGGTCAAGGATTCTTGAAGAGTTTGAGAATATTCCTCGACTTTTTGTGATTATTTAGGAATACTAATGAATATTTGAGCCTGCTGAGCTTATTCGAGGAATCTTGAAGAATGTTAGAAGTTTTCCTCGATTTCACGATAATTGAAAAATTCAGATGAATATTTGAGTTCACTGAGCTTGCTCGAGGATTCTTGAAGAGTTTAAGAGTATTCCTCGATTTTTTGTGATTATTTATTAATTCTAATGAATATTTGAGTACACTGAGCTTGCTCGAGAATTCTTGAAGAATTTGAGAATATTCCTCGACTTTTTGTGACTTTTTAGGAATTCTAATAAATTATTGAGTACATTGAGCTTGCTCGAGAATTCTAGAAGAATTTGAGAATATTCCTCGACTTTTTGTGATTATTTAGGAATACTAATGAATATTTGAGCCTGCTAAGCTTATTCGAGAATTCTTGAAGAATGTTAGGAGTTTTCCTCGATTTTACGATAACTGAAAAATTCAGATGAATATTTGAGTTCACTGAGCTTGCTCGAGGATTCTTGAAGAATTTGAGAGTATTCCTCGACTTTTTGTGATTATTTAGCAATACTAATGAATATTTGAGCCTGCTGTGCTGAGCTTATTCGGTGATTCTTGAAGAATATTACGAGTTTTCCTCGATTTTACGACAGCTGAGAAATTCAAATGAATATTTGAGTTCACTGAGCTTGCTCGAGGATTCTTGAAGAGTTTAAGAGTATTCCTCGATTTTTTGTGATTATTTAGGAATACTAATAAATATTTGAGCCTGCTGAGCTTATTCGGGGATTCTTGAAGAATGTTAAGAGTTTTCCTCGATTTTACGACAGCTGAGAAATTCAGATGAATATTTGAGTACACTGAGCTTGCTCGAGGATTCTTGAAGAATTTAAGAGTATTCCTCGATTTTTTGTGATTATTTAGGAATTCTAATGAATATTTGAGTACACTGAGCTTTCTCGAGAATTCTTGAAGAATTTGAGAGTATTCCTCGCCTTTTTTGATTATTTAGCAATACTAATGAATATTTGAGCCTGCTGTGCTGAGCTTATTCGGTGATTCTTGAAGAATATTACGAGTGTTCCTCGATTTTACGACAGCTGAGAAATTCAAATGAATATTTGAGTTCACTGAGCTTGCTCGAGGATTCTTGAAGAGTTTAAGAGTATTCCTCGATTTTTTGTGATTATTTATTAATTCTAATGAATATTTGAGTACACTGAGCTTGCTCGAGAATTCTTGAAGAATTTGAGAATATTCCTCGACTTTTTGTGATTATTTAGGAATACTAATAAATATTTGAGCCTGCTGAGCTTATTCGGGGATTCTTGAAGAATGTTAAGAGTTTTCCTCGATTTTACGACAGCTGAGAAATTCAGATGAATATTTGAGTACACTGAGCTTGCTCGAGGATTCTTGAAGAATTTAAGAGTATTCCTCGATTTTTTGTGATTATTTAGGAATTCTAATGAATATTTGAGTACACTGAGCTTTCTCGAGAATTCTTGAAGAATTTGAGAGTATTCCTCGCCTTTTTTGATTATTTAGCAATACTAATGAATATTTGAGCCTGCTGTGCTGAGCTTATTCGGTGATTCTTGAAGAATATTACGAGTGTTCCTCGATTTTACGACAGCTGAGAAATTCAAATGAATATTTGAGTTCACTGAGCTTGCTCGAGGATTCTTGAAGAGTTTAAGAGTATTCCTCGATTTTTTGTGATTATTTATTAATTCTAATGAATATTTGAGTACACTGAGCTTGCTCGAGAATTCTTGAAGAATTTGAGAATATTCCTCGACTTTTTGTGATTATTTAGGAATACTAATAAATATTTGAGCCTGCTGAGCTTATTCGGGGATTCTTGAAGAATGTTAAGAGTTTTCCTCGATTTTACGACAGCTGAGAAATTCAGATGAATATTTGAGTACACTGAGCTTGCTCGAGGATTCTTGAAGAATTTAAGAGTATTCCTCGATTTTTTGTGATTATTTAGGAATTCTAATGAATATTTGAGTACACTGAGCTTTCTCGAGAATTCTTGAAGAATTTGAGAATATTCCTCGACTTTTTGTGATTATTTAGGAATACTAATAAATATTTGAGCCTGCTGAGCTTATTCGGGGATTCTTGAAGAATGTTAGGAGTTTTCCTCGATTTTACGACAGCTGAGAAATTCAGATGAATATTTGAGTTCACTGAGCTTGCTCGAGGATTCTTGAAGAGTTTAAGAGTATTCCTCGATTTTTTGTGATTATTTAGGAATACTAATAAATATTTTAGCCTGCTGAGCTTATTCGGGGATTCTTGAAGAATGTTAAGAGTTTTCCTCGATTTAACGACAGCTGAGAAATTCAGATGAATATTTGAGTTCACTGAGCTTGCTCGAGGATTCTTGAAGAGTTTAAGAGTATTCCTCGACTTTTTGTGACTATTTATTAATTCTAATGAATATTTGAGTACACTGAGCTTGCTCGAGAATTCTTGAAGAATTTGAGAATATTCCTCGACTTTTTGTGACTATTTAGGAATTCTAATGAATATTTGAGTACATTGAGCTTGCTCGAGAATTCTAGAAGAATTTGAGAATATTCCTCGACTTTTTGTGATTATTTAGGAATACTAATGAATATTTGAGCCTGCTAAGCTTATTCGAGGATTCTTGAAGAATGTTAGGAGTTTTCCTCGATTTTACGATAACTGAAAAATTCAGTTGAATATTTGAGTTCACTGAGCTTGCTCGAGGATTCTTGAAGAGTTTAAGAGTATTCCTCGATTTTTTGTGATTATTTAGGAATACTAATGAATATTTGAGCCTGCTGAGCTTATTCGAGGATCCTTGAAGAATGTTAGAAGTTTTCCTCGATTTCACGATAATTGAAAAATTCAGATGAATATTTGAGTACACTGAGCGTGCTCGAGAATTCTTGAAGAATTTGAGAATATTCCTCGACTTTTTGTGATTATTTAGGAATACTAAAAAATATTTGAGCCTGCTGAGCTTATTCGGGGATTCTTGAAGAATGTTAGGAGTTTTCCTCGATTTTACGATAACTGAAAAATTCAGATGCATATTTGAGTTCACTGAGCTTGCTCGAGGATTCTTGAAGAGTTTAAGAGTATTCCTCGATTTTTTGTGATTATTTATTAATTCAAATGAATATTTGAGTACACTGAGGTTGCTCGAGAATTCTTGAAGAATTTGAGAATATTCCTCGACTTTTTGTGACTATTTAGGAATTCTAATGAATATTTGAGTACACTGAGCTTGCTCGAGAATTCTTGAAGAATTTGAGAATATTCCTCGACTTTTTGTGACTATTTAGGAATTCTAATGAATATTTGAGTACATTGAGCTTGCTCGAGAATTCTAGAAGAATTTGAGAATATTCCTCGACTTTTTGTGATTATTTAGGAATACTTATGAATATTTGAGCCTGCTAAGCTTATTCGAGGATTCTTGAAGAATGTTAGGAGTTTTCCTCGATTTTACGATAACTGAAAAATTCAGATGAATATTTGAGTTCACTGAGCTTGCTCGAGGATTCTTGAAGAGTTTAAGAGTATTCCTCGATTTTTTGTGATTATTTATTAATTCAAATGAATATTTGAGTACACTGAGGTTGCTCGAGAATTCTTGAAGAATTTGAGAATATTCCTCGACTTTTTGTGACTATTTAGGAATTCTAATGAATATTTGAGTACACTGAGCTTGCTCGAGAATTCTTGAAGAATTTGAGAATATTCCTCGATTTTTTGTGATTATTTAGGAATTCTAATGAATATTTGAGTACACTGAGCTTTCTCGAGAATTCTTGAAGAATTTGAGAGTATTCCTCGACTTTTTGTGATTATTTAGCAATACTAATGAATATTTGAGCCTGCTGAGCTTATTCGGGGATTCTTGAAGAATGTTAGGAGTTTTCCTCGATTTTACGACAGCTGAGAAATTCAGATGAATATTTGAGTTCACTGAGCTTGCTCGAGGATTCTTGAAGAGTTTAAGAGTATTCCTCGATTTTTTGTGATTATTTATTAATTCTAATGAATATTTGAGTACATTGAGCTTGCTCGAGAATTCTAGAAGAATTTGAGAATATTCCTCGACTTTTTGTGATTATTTAGGAATACTAATGAATATTTGAGCCTGCTAAGCTTATTCGAGGATTCTTGAAGAATGTTAGGAGTTTTCCTCGATTTTACGATAACTGAAAAATTCAGATGCATATTTGAGTTCACTGAGCTTGCTCGAGGATTCTTGAAGAGTTTTAGAGTATTCCTCGATTTTTTTGTGATTATTTAAGAATTCTAATGAATATTTGAGTACACTGAGCTTGCTCAAGAATTCTAGAAGAATTTGAGAATATTCCTCGACTTTTTGTGATTATTTAGGAATACTAATGAATATTTGAGCCTGCTAAGCTTATTCGAGGATTCTTGAAGAATGTTAGAAGTTTTCCTCGATTTTACGATAACTGAAAATTCAGATGCATATTTGAGTTCACTGAGCTTGCTCGAGGATTCTTGAAGAGTTTAAGAGTATTCCTCGATTTTTTGTGATTATTTAGGAATTCTAATGAATATTTGAGTTCACTGAGATTGCTCGAGGATTGTTCATTGAATTCAAATATTCACCAGAATTCCCAGGTCATCATAAAAATCAACAAATATTCCCAAATACTTCAACAAACCCTCGAGCAAGCTCATTCAACTCAAATATTCACCAGAATTCTCAGACCATCATAAAAATCAACAAATATTCACAAATACTTCAAGAACCCTCGAGCAAGATGATTTTTTTTTTCAATTAAAGAGACTTTACCCTATAAGGGCATTCGTCTCTGGAATAATTTATTGCGAATTTAGAACCAAATCACATTTTCTCAAGCTTTCCTTATTTCCTTTCGGAATTTTCTTTAGGAATTTCCTTTCGGAATTTCCTTTAGGAATTTCCTTTCGGAACTTCCTTTAGGAATTTCCTTTCGGAACTTCCTTTAGGAATTTCCTTTTGGAATTTTCTTTAGGAATTACCTACAGGATTTTTTTTCGGAATTTTCTTTAGGAATTTCCTTTCGGAATTTTCCTTACGAATTTCCTTTCGGAAATTCCCTTACGAATTTCCTTTAGGAATTTCCTGTAGGAACGTCCTGTAGGAATTTTCTTGGGGAATTTCAATGCTACCCCGGATTACGGTAGTACGAATTTTTCGGTCAACTGTGCTCATGCTAATCTGATTTTTTTCTGACTATTGATAACTCAGGATTTCCTTAAAAATATTTCAGTAGGCCATGAATTCCAAGAGAAATTGCGCATTTTTGAAAAATCTGAACCTAATTCCGTTGCGGTAACGATATGGTAGGCTGATTTTGAAGAAGCTGTTACATAATTGCCACTTACCTTTAAATTTCCAAAGAACACAATTTTAGGGATCTTCGCATATTGGTTGATTGTGATAGGTTTTTCTACGCTTTTTTTTTCATGCGCACGCATGCCAATTTTATATTTGCTTTCAAGGGCATAGCCAGCTTTTCGGCCAGGGGGAGGCGAGCACCCTTACACTGAAAACCAAATTGCAGTAACAAGGAGTTCAAATGTTTCATCATTAAAAAAAAAATAAAAGTGAAGCATGAAATATGTGTGATTAACAGGAATGGTTCAATGGAAGAATCATATATGACTATAATCCTGAGAAATTCCTCAAGATATTGCTTCAGGAATTTCTTAACAAATGCCATCATGAATTTGAATTTATCCAGCAGTTTCTCCAGAAATTTCTCTATTATTTTTCCAGGTTATTTTAATGTAGATATTCCAGCAGAAATTACCTTCGGAAAACTTGCAGTAATTCCGTTGGCAATGCCTTCAGAAATTTTATCAATAATTCCTCCAGATGTTTTATTACGAATTTCACCATGCATTCTTTTGAGAATATCTCCAGTAATTTTTTACAAATATCATTCTTAATTCCACCAGAAATCCGTTTGAGAAGCTCCAGAAAATACTTTAAGAATTTCTCCGGGAATTCTTTCAAAAAATCCAATCAAACTAAGATTCCTTTCCTTGAGGAATACCCTTAGAATTTTTTGGAGAAATTTCTTCGAAAAATCCTTTAATGAATTCCTTAGAAATTACCGGAAAAAAATCTTTGAAAATTTCTAAAGGAATACCTTCGGAAATTCCTGGAGGAATATCTTTGGAAGTTGCTAGAGGAATGCATTCGGAAATTTTCAAAGGATTCAATTGAAAATAATTTCAGGAATTTATTTCGAAAATCCTTGAATAATTCCACCGAAAATTCCTTGACAAATTCTTCAGAAATTTCTTGAGGAATTCCTTCATTTCTAAAGCTCCTTGAGAAATTCCATAAAACATTCCTTCGAGAGTTCTTCTACGATTTCCTTTGGAAGATTTTTCGGGAATTCCTTGAGGAATTTCTTTGAAATAGATATAAAATATTCCTTGAGGAACTTCTTCGGAGTTTTCGTGAGAAATTCTTCTGAAAATTCCTTGAGGAATACCTTCAAAAATTCTTGGAGGAATTCATCCGGAAATTTCTGTGAGAATTATTTCCCAAATTCCTGAAGCAATTCTTTCGAAAATATTGAAAAAAAAAACACTAAAAGTCTCATGAGATATCCCTTCTGAAATTCCATAAGGAATTTCTTTAAAATTATTTCAAAACTTCCTTGAAAAAATATTTCGGAAATTCCTGAAGAAATGCTTTTTGTGATTTTTTATTTCCTAGGGGAACTCATTCGGAAATTCTTTGAAGAAGTCCTTTGAAAATGCCTTGATAAGGAAAATTCGGAAATTGTTAAAGGAGTTTGCTTGGAAATTTTTTTGACATATGTCTGAAATGTCTTATGGAATACCTTCGGAAATTTCGTGAGAAATTGTTTGATAAGTTCGTTGAGGAATTTTTTCGTTTTTTCATTAATCATACGAAATTCCTCAAGGAATTCCAGCGAAAGATCCTTGAGAAGTTTCTTCGGAAATTCCTCAAGAAATTCCTTCAAAAATGTATTGCGGAACTTCTACGAAAACTTGAGAAACTTCTTCAAACATTCCTTCAGAAACACGTTTGGGGATTATGTGAGAAAATCCTAAGGAAATATTTTGAGGACAACCGTCAAAAATTTTTGAAGGAATTCATTCGGAAATTTTTGGAGGTATCTCAAGGCAAATCGATAAGACATTTTTTTGGAAATTCCGGGAGAGATTTCTTTGGAAATTCGTAGAGGAATTCCTTCGGAAATTCAGGAGGAAATATTTTAAAATTCCAGGAGAAATTCCTTTGAAAATTCCTGGAGGAATTCCTACGGAAATTCCTGGACAAACTCCTCCGGAAACTCATGGAGGAATTCTTCGGGAAAATTCTGGAGGAATTCCCTCGGAAATTCTTGGAGGAATTCCTTCGAGAATTCGTGGAGGATTTCCTGCGGGAATTCCTGGAGGAATTTCTTCGGAAATTACTGGAGTAATTCCTTCGGAAATACCTGGAGAAATTTCATCCTGAAATTTCTGGAGGAATTCCTTCGGAAATTAATGGAGGAATTCCTTCAGAAAATCCTTGAGCGATTCCTTCGCAAAAGTCCTGGAGGAATTCCTTCTGAAATTTATGAAGGAACTCCTTCAGAAACTCGTGATGGAATTCCTGGAGAAATTCTTTCGAAAATTCCTGGTGGAATTCCTTCGGGTATTCATGAAAGAATTCCTTCGGGAATTCCGGCAGGAAATCCTTTGAAAATTCCAAGTGAAATTCCTTTGAAAATCCCTGGAGGAATTCCACCAGAAATTACTGCAGGAATCCCCTCGGAAATTCCAGGAGGAATTCCTTCGGAAATTGCTGGAAGATTTCCTTCGGAAATTCCTGAAGGAATTCCTTCGGAAATTTATGAAGGAATTCCTTCGGAAATTCCAGGAGGAGTTCCTTCGGAAATTGCAGAAGGAATTTCTTTGAAAATTCCTGGAGGTTCTCCTTCGGAAATTCCTGGAGAATTTCCTCCAGAAATTTCTGAAGAAACTCATCAGGAAATTCATGGAGGGATTTCTCAGGAAATTCCTGGAGGAATTCCTTTGAAAATTCGTGGAAGAATTTCTTCAGAAATTCGTAAATGAATTCTTTCGGAAAATTTCTGGAGCAATTCCTTCGGAAATTCATGGAGGACTTCCTTTGGAAAATGCTTTAGGATGTCCTTCGCAAAATTCCTGGAGGAATTCCTTCGGAAATTCGTGGAGGGATTCCGTCAGAAAATTTCTGGAGGAATTCCTTTGGAAATTCATGTAGGAATTCCTTCGGACATTCATGGAGGAATTCCTTCGGAAGTTCCAGAGGAAAAATTCTTTAAAAATTCCAAGAGGAATTCCTTTGAAAATTCCTAGAAGAATTTCTTCGGAAATTCGTAGAGGAATTCCGTCAGAAAATTTCTGGAGGAATTCCTTCGGAAATTCATGGAGGCATTCCTTCGGAAAATCCTTTTGAAATTCCTTGGCAAAATTCCTGGAGGAATTTGTTCGGCAATTCATGGAGGAATTCCTTCGAAAATTCATGGAGGGATTTCTTCGGACATTCATGAAGGAATTCCTTCGGAAATTCCAGGAGGAAATCCTTTAAAAATCCTCAGAGGAATTCCCTTGAAAATTCCTGGAAGAATTCCTTCGGAAATTCCTGGAGGAATTCCTCCGGAAATTCCTAGAGTAATTCCTCCAGAAATTTGTGGAGGATTTTTTCTTCCTGGATGAATTTCTCCGGAAGTTCCTGGAGGATTTCCCTCGGAAATTCCTGGAGGAATTGCCACGGAAAATCCTGGAGGAATTCTCTCGGAAATACATGGAGGAATTCATTCGGAAAATCCTTCGCAAAATTCCAGGCGGAATTACAACGGAAATGCATGGAAAAATTCCTTTGGAAATTTCCAAAGGAATTTCTCCAGGAATTTCCGACAGAATTTCTCCTGGAATGTCTGAAGGAATTCTTCCTGGAATTTCCAAAAAAAAAAATCCTTCAGGAATTTCCAAAAGAGTTTCTCCAGGAATTTCCGAAAGAATTTCCAAAGAAATTCCTCCAGGAATTTCCAATGGAATTCCTCCGGGATTTAAAAAATATCCTCCAAGAATTTCCGAAGGAATACCTCCAGGAATTTCCGAAATAATTGATCCACGAATTTCAGAAGGAATGCATCCAAGAGATTCCGGAGGGATTTCTCCAGGAAATTCCGAAGAATTTCCCCTAAGAATTTCAGAAAGAATTCCTGCAGGAATTTCCAAAGGAAATCCTCCATGAATCTTCAAACGAATTCGTCCAGCAATTTCCGAAGGAATGCCTCCCGGAATTTCCGAAAGAATTCCTTCAGGAATTTTTGAAGGAATACCTAATGGAATTTGTAAAGCAATTCCTCCATGAATATTCGAGGGAATTCCTCTTGGAATTTCCAAAAATAAAATCAAAAAAGACTTTCCGAAAGAACACCTCCAGGAATTTCCGAAGGAATTCGTCCAATAATTTCCGAAGAAATTTCCATTTTTTCCAGGATTGTCCTAAGGAATTCATCCAAGGATTTTCTCAGGAATTTCTCTATAGATTTCTGAAAGAATTCCTCCAGGAATTTCCGGAGGTATTCATCCAAGATTTTTCGAGGGAACTCCCCAAGGAATTTCCGAAGGAATTCCTGCAGAAATTTCCGAAGGAATTCCTTCAGGAATTTCCGAACGAATTCCTTCAGGAATTTCCGAAGGAATTCTTCCAGGAATTTGCGAAGGGATTCCTCCAAGAATTTTGGAAGGAATTCCTTCTGGAATTTTTTAAGGAATTCCTCCAGGATTTTTTGAAGGAATTGCTTCAGGAATTTCCGAAGCAATTCCTCCCGGAATTTCCGAAAGAATTCCTCCAGGAATTCCTAAAGAAATTCCTTCTGGAATTTCCGAATGAATTCCTCCAGGAATCTCCACAGGAATTCGTCTAGCAATTTCCGAAGGAATTCCTCCCGGAATTTCTGAAAGAATTCCTCCAGAACTTTCCGAAAGTATTCATCCAAGATTTTTCGAAGGGCCTCGCCAAGGAATTTTCGATGGAATTCCTCCAGTAATTTCCGAACGAAGTCCTTCAGGAATTTCCGATGGAATTTCTCCAGAAATTTCCAAAGGAATTCTTACAGGATTTGCGAAGGGATTCCTCCAAGAATTATGGATGGCATTCCTCCAGAAATTTCTAATGGAATTCGTCCAGCAATTTCCGATGGAATTCCTGCAGGAATTTTCGAAAGAATTCATCTAGGAATTCCTAAAGGAATTTCTCTTGGAATTTCCGAATGAATTCCTCCCGGAATTTCCGAAAGAATTCCTCCAGGAATTTTTGAAGGAATTCCTAATGGAATTTGTAAAGCAATTCCTCCATGAATATTCGAGGGAATTCCTCTTGGAATTTCCAAAAATAAAATCCAAAAAGACTTTCCGAAAGAACACCTCCAGGAATTTCCGAAGGAAAAATTCCAGCAATTTCCGAAGGAATTCCTCCTGGAATTTCCAAAGGAAATCGTCCAGTAATTTCCGAAGGAATTCCTCCAGGAATCATAAAAAGCATTCCTCTAAGAAGTTTAGAATGTTTTTTTTTCAGGAATGTCCTAAGGAATTCATCCAAGGATTTTCTCAGGTATTTTTCTATAGATTTCTGAAAGAATTCCTCCAGGAATTTCCGGAGGTATTCATCCAAGATTTTTCGAGGGAACTCCCCAAGGAATTTCCGAAGGAATTCCTGCAGAAATTTCCGAAG
Source organism: Aedes albopictus (assembly GCF_035046485.1). NCBI lineage: Eukaryota > Metazoa > Arthropoda > Insecta > Diptera > Culicidae > Aedes > Aedes albopictus. The sequence goes on from NC_085138.1 coordinate 410,273,565, forward strand.
GAATTCCTTCAGGAATTTCCGAACGAATTCCTTCAGGAATTTCCGAAGGAATTCTTCCAGGAATTTGCGAAGGGATTCCTCCAAGAATTTTGGAAGGAATTCCTTCTGGATTTTTTTACGGAATTCCTCCAGGATTTTTTGAAGGAATTGCTTCAGAAATTTCCGAAGCAATTCCTCCCGGAATTTCCGAAAGAATTCCTCCAGGAATTCCGAAAGAAATTCCTTCTGGAATTTCCGAATGAATTCCTCCAGGAATCTCCACAGGAATTCGTCCAGCAATTTCCGAAGGAATTCCTCCCGGAATTTCTGAAAGAATTCCTCCAGAACTTTCCGAAAGTATTCATCCAAGATTTTTCGAAGGACCTCGCCAAGGAATTTTCGATGGAATTCCTCCAGTAATTTCCGAACGAAGTGGATGGCATTCCTCCAGAAATTTCCAATGGAATTCGTCCAGTAATTTCCGATGGAATTCCTTCAGGAATTTCCGAAAGAATTCATCTAGGAATTCCTAAAGGAATTTCTCCTGGAATTTCCGAATGAATTCCTCCGGGAATCTCCAAAGGAATTCGTCCAGCAATTTCTGAAGGAATTCCTCCCGAAATTTCCGAAAGAATTCCTTCGGAGTTTCCTGGAATCTCCGAAGGAATTCCTCCAGGAATTCCGCTAGGAATTTCCGAAGGAATTCCTGCAAGAATTTCCAAAAATAATCCAAAAAATATTTCCGAAAAAAATCCTCCACGACTTTCCGAAGGAATTCCTCCAGGAATTTCCAAAAGCATTCCTCCAGGAAGTTTGGAATTATTTTGTCCAGGAATTTCGTAAGGAATTCACCTAAGGATTTCCTCACGAATTTCTCTATGGATTTCTGAAAGAATTCCTCCAGGAATCTCCGAAGGTATTCATCCAAGATTTTCCCAAGGAACTGCTCAAGGAATTTCCGAAGGAACCCTTCAGGAATTTCCAAAGGAATTTCTTCAGGAATTTGCGAAGGGATTCCTCCAGGAATTTTGGATGGAATTCCTTCAAGAATTTCCAAAGAAATTCCTCCAGCTATTTCCGAAGGAATACCCTCAGGAATTTTCGAAGATATTCCTCCAAGAATTTCCGAAGGTATTCCTGCAAACATTAAAAAATACAAGGATGCAGGAGAATTTTATTTTTACTAGTCAAAAACAGCTCTGATCATCTGAGTTTTTCGGTTAAGTTAGAATATAGTTGCTCGGTCAGGGGTTTTTGGGGTAAGACTTTAGATTTTAATAGTTTTATGTTTTCCATATATACATATACATCGCGTCGGTTTTGTCGGTTTTGGATATGTACGGCGGAAATAGGAGTCAAAATGGCTATATGTTGAACAATCCCGACAGATGTTTCACATTCATTTTTTATTTCTATATATTACTGAAGGTTAAATCGGACAGAATATATTCGACAAATAATCTCCCTCGGTATTTATTCTGTAATTTAAAAAAAATCTCTTATCATAAAAGCCACCAACATTGTTCAATGAACATTATTAAGATTCTTTCAAGTTTTCCTGCTAGAGTAAGTAATTCAGGCTCCTCTTGAAATTCTCAAAATATTAAGTCAGTAATTCTGACATGTTTTTTTTAGGAATTTTGTCAACAACTCTGCTCTTAGTGTTGTATAAAAAAATCATTTGGGAGTAACGTATGAGGAGTATTTTAATTTATCCTTCCCAAATTATGCCACACGACGGCTGGTCGCGACGATTATGGTCTAACAAATCAGCAAAACTTACAATATACCTTTATAGCACATCACCATCACATGTTCCGGTTTGAAAACTTACTTCGCTATTTCTTAAACATTTTGTGTAGAAAATGTGACACAACGGAAAAAACGTTAAAATATGCTATGTTGACCAATACAAATTATCCCCTAGCTCTAGCATCTTTATTACATCCGCGAGCTATGCATTTGTTCCATGTGAGAATAGCGACAAATCTTTTATATTATTTTACCGTTTCATGTTGTTTCCCATTATCCGCACGGGTGCCCACCGCAGGCCAGCCAAGAAACCGTTAGCTGCTGTTCGATCGCGGTGGCGCGCAATAATTTTGGAAATGATTTCATACAAATGCCTCTCAATGTAGATTTTTGTATGAAACCCCCTAATATTTTTATACCATTCGACTCGTTATTAGTTTCTGAGCAAAATGACCGTACATAGTTATATGATAAAACACATTTTTACGGGAGAAATCGTTGTGCAAACACAAAAATTTGCGGCATGGGAGCGGTTTTCCTACCAAAAATTTTGGTGTTCTCGAGAGTCCAACTTTTTCAAATTTTGAGTAAAATCAAATATTTTTTTATGAAAATGAAGCCCAACATCTCAGCTACAGCGTGATTTGTTTTATATTTCGATATCTCTTTTCGTTAATTTTTAAAAAATCGAAACGTGCGCCGAAGTCGGGTTTTACCGGCCCGCCCGGTAAGCTTCCCCTTAAGGATTTCGGAAACCCCAAGCGCCATATTTAATTCCAAAATGGCCTAATATATCGGATTTCAACATCAAGTCAATTAGCCAAGTTCGATAATATCCGTATGGCATGTATCTTTTTGATTTGTTAGACGTGGGTGTAGGGTTCTCATCCGGGAGGACACTCGCCACAGTCCACTCCGGTAATCCGGTGCCTCGATAACTTCCTCTTGTCTGCCTATCACCGGTGCTACTCGTACTTCTCCGCCACCGTTCCTTCCTCCGCTCCGGCGCCTGTCACTCTACACGCTGATCAGTGACAACCCAAAATCCACTCTTTACACATTCAATGTAAACCCATCAAGTACATGCTAGTTCGAACCCTACAGTGGGCCGTAACTTTTCAGTTAAGAGCCACTGACTTGTGTTCCCCTGCTCCATTGGTGGTTAGTACCCTCAGAACGCACAATCCGAAAATCTTCGTCTCCGCTTCTTCACACCTCCGGTTCCAAAGTTATAAGCATGTGCCGTTTGCAGTTTTGTGGTCCCAGTGGTTTTTCATTAGTTCATTCAATTTGCCAATACACTATATTGACGTGATTAAAAAAATCGTGTTTAAAAGGAATTGCTCAAGAAATTTCTTGACCGATTCCTGACAGAAACTTTCTACAGTGACTGCCATTTGAATTGTCATTTTTTCGCAACTGCGTACTGTGATCGACGAAAAACGGTTTCTTGGGCGATTCAGGCAAGGAATTTCTTATGCATCAAGATAGGCCGAGAAATTCTTTCTGATAGATTCTGATCTGCTAACAGCCCTTATCCTTCGAAAAATCCTCCAGCAATTACTCCTGGGTTTACTCCAGGGATGCCTCTGAGAATTCCTTTAGGGGTTTCTTCAGGAATGCCTCCAAAAATTTCTCAGGAAATTTCTCCACAAACTACTCAAATAATTCCTCAAGGAACTCCTTCAGAAATTCCTCCACGAATACTCCCATAAATTCCTTAAGATATTCCTATAGAAATCCTAAAGAAATTCCTCCAGAAAATTTTCCAAAAAATCATAAGTAAATCCATTCAAGAATTCCTCCAAGAAAAACTCCAGAAATCACTCCACGAATACCTCCAGGAATTCTCCAAGGAACCCCTCCGGAAAGTTCTCAAGGATTTTCTCAATGATTCTTCCAGAAATTGCTCTAGGGTGCACCAGGAATTTCCAAAAATACCTTCAGGAACTACTTCTGAACTTTAGGAGTTTATCTCAAGGAATTCCTACACAATTTCCTCCAAAAAATACTTTTAAAATTGCTACAGGGATTCCTGCAGAAACTCCTCAGGAAATTGCTCCGAGAATACCTCCAGAATTTTCTCAAGAAATTTCTCCACAATATCCTATGGGAATTACTCCAAAAGTTTCTCTAGGAATTCCTCCACAAATTATCATTGAAATGTGTCCAACCATTCTTCCAGATATTTTTACAAAAAATTCTCCGGGAATTTCTTAAAGACTTCTGCTAAAAATTCTTCCAAGAATCCCTCCAAGAATTCCTTCAAGAACTCTTCCAAGACTTCTGCCAAGATTTTTTTCCAAGATCTCCTCCTGGAATTTCTTTAGAAATTACTTCAAAAATTCCTCCACGGAGCCACTGGGAAATCCTCCAAAAGTTTTTCCAAAAGTTGTTCATGACATTACTCCAAAAACTCCTCCAGGAATTCTCTAAAAGTTGGAATTTCTTTATAAATTTATCTAGGAAATCCTCATAAAATTACTTCAGAAATTACTCTAGGGATTTCTCCAAGAATTTTCGTATAGTATGATAGAATACCTCCGGGGGTTTTTTTTCGGAATTTATTCAAGAAAATTCTCCAGAAAATCCTCCAAAAATTACTCAAGAAATGCCTACAAGAATCCCTCATGCAATTCCTCCAGGAATCCTCTTCAGGAATTCCTCCGAGAATCTCGCACAGAAATCCTCAAAGAATCCCTCCAGGTATTCCTCCAAAAACTCAACCAGGAATTTCTTAAGAAATTTCTCGAAAATTCTTCCAGGAATTCCTTCAAGAATTGTGCCAGAAATTCTAGCAAGAATTCCTTTAGGAATTTCTGTATGAATTCCTTCAAGAATTCCACTAGGAATTTTTCCAGTTACTTATGCCAAGAGTTTCTCAAATAATCTCTCTAGGTATTCCTCCAAGAATTCTCAAAGTATTCTTCCAAGATTTCTTCTAAGAATTCCTCCAGGAATTCCTTTAAGAATTTCTCCACGAATTGCTCCAAGAATTTCTTCAAGAATCCCTCCAGGAATTTCTTTAGAAATTTCTAGAAGATTTTCTCCAGAAATTTGCAGAAAAGCCTCCAGAAATAATTCCAGGGATTCCTCCGAGCTTTTTTTCAGGCATTTATCCAGAAATTCCTCCAGGAATTCGTCAAGAATTTTTTCAAGGGATTCCTACGAAAATTACTCAAAAATTCCTTCAGGAACTTTTTCAGGAATTTTCGAAGAACTCCTTTAGAAGTTTCTCCATGAATACCTCCAGGATCCTTCACGAAACCTTTTTAAATTCCTCAAGAAAAAATATTTAGGAGTATACTCCTGGGATTACTTTCAGAATTCGTTTGAGAATTCCTTCAAGTTTTTCTTCAGAAATTCCTCCAAAAAAATCTCAAGGAATAACGCCAAAAATTCCTCCCGAAATTAGTACAGGAACTTCACGAATTACTCCAGGAGTTCTTTAATTGAATTGTTCCAGAAATTCTTCCAGAAATTCCTTGATGAATTCTTCTTGGAATTCCACCAGGAAATCCTCCAGTAATTCATCCAGAAATTACTCAGGAAATCCCTTCAGGAAGTCCTCCAGGAATTTCCACAAGAAAACATTGCAGGGATAAATCCAGTAATTCCTCGGAGAATACCACCGGAGTTTTTTTTTCCAGGAACTGCTCCGAGACTTTTCCAAGCATTCCTCCAAAAATTACTCCAAAAATTCTGTTGAGAATTCCTTCAAGAATCCCATTAGGAATTACTTCAAAAATTCCTCTAGGATATTTTACCAAGATATGTACTAAGAATTTATCCAAGAATCCATCCAGGAATTCCTTCAGAAATTATTTTAAGAATTCCTACAGGAACAGAAATAAAATTTTCCCCAAGATCTTATACTACTGTGAAAAATTCCTCCAGGAATTTGGCCAGGGATTCCTTTATAAATTCCTCAAGAAATATCGCCAGGAGTTTATCACTAAATACCGTCAGGAATTCTTCCAGAAAATCCTTCGTTCCACCAGAAATGCCTACAGGAATTCCTCCAAGAATTCCTTCAAGAAATCCTCCGAGAATTCCTCCAGAAATTCCTCCTTGACATCCGCCAAGAATTTCGCCAACAATCCATTCCAAGAATTTCTTCAGGAATACCTCGGTGACTTCTTTCAAGAATTTCACCAAAAATCTCTTTAGCAATTTCTCCAGGAATTCCTTGAAGAATTCTTTCAGGAATCCTCCAAAATTTCTTTCAGGAATTCTTTCAGGAATTCCCTCAAGAATTCCTTCTAGAATACTTTATCCAAGAATTGCCTGAACAAATTTCTGGAGGAAATCCTGGAGGAATTGTTGGAGTACTCTCTGGAAAAATTCATGTAGTAATTTGTGAAGGAATTATTAAAGAATTTTCTGGGGGAATTCTGGAATATTTCCTGTAAGAATTCATGGAGTAATTTTTGGAGTAATTCCTAATTTTTTTCCCGGAACAATCCCTGGAGTAATTCTTGAAGGAATTTCTGTAGGATTTCCTAGAGTAGTGCCTGGAATAATCCCTAAAGCAATTTCTGGAGTATTTCCTGGAGGAATTCCTGGAGGAATTTCTGGAGGAATTCCTGTAATAATCCCTACAGCATTTCCTGTAGGAATTCTTGCAATTACTCCTGGAGAAATTCCTAGAATATTTCTTGCAGGATTTGCTGGAGTATTTCCCGGAACAATTCATAGAGGAATTCCTGTTTAAATTCCTGAGGAAGTTCGTAGAGTGATTCCTGGAGAAATTCCTGGTGGAGTTCCAGGAGAAATTCCTGGAGGAATTCCTGGAGGAATTCCAGGAGGAATTGCTAGTATAATTCCTGGAGGAATCCCTGGAGTATTTGCTGGAGGATTTTTGAAATATATCCTGGAGCATATACCTTGAGGAATTCCTTGAGGAATTGAGGAAGGAATTTCTGGAGGAATCCTTGGAAGAATTCCTGGAGGAAGTCCTCGAGGAATGGCTGATGGAATTCCTGGAATAATCTCTGGAGGGTTTCCTGGAGGTATACAGATTCAGAGAATTTCTTGGAGCTGTTACGGGAAGAATTTATGGAGGAATCTTTGGAGGAATTAGTTGAGGAATTCCTGAAGGTATTCGCGAAGGAGTTTCATAAAAAATTGCAAGTGGAAGCCTTGCGGAAATTGCAGGAAAAATTCACTGAGGAATTACTGGAGATATTCTAGGAGAAATTGCTGATGGAATCCCTGTAGAATTTCCTGGCGAGATTTCCAGATAAATCCATGGAGAAGTCCCTGGAGAAATTCCAGGAGGAATTGCTAGTATAATTCCTGGAGGAATCCCTGGAGTATTTGCTGGAGGATTTTTGAAATATATCCTGAAGCATATACCTTGAGGAATTCCTTGAGGAATTGAGGAAGGAATTTCTGGAGGAATCCTTGGAAGAATTCCTGGAGGAAGTCCTCGAGGAATGGCTGATGGAATTCCTGGAATAATCTCTGGAGGGTTTCCTGGAGGTATACAGATTCAGAGAATTTCTTGAAGCTGTTACGGGAAGAATTTATGGAGGAATCTTTGGAGGAATTAGTTGAGGAATTCCTGAAGGTATTCGCGAAGGAGTTTCATAAAAAATTGCAAGTGGAAGCCTTGCGGAAATTGCAGGAAAAATTCACTGAGGAATTACTGGAGATATTCTAGAAGAAATTGCTGATGGAATCCCTGTAGAATTTCCTGGCGAGATTTCCAGATAAATCCATGGAGAAGTCCCTGGAGAAATTCCAGGAGGAACCTCTGGATGCATTCTTGGTCGAATCCTGGAGGAATCTTAGAGGGCATCCCTGAAAGGATTCGTGGTGGAATCCCTTGGAAATTGTGAATTGGAATTTGGAATTGGAAATTGGAATTCGTGTAGGAATCCGTGAAGGAATTTCTAGATGAATTGGAGGAACTCCTGGAGGAACTTCTGGAAAAATCCTGGAGGAATCCCAGGAGAAATTGGGCCCTGGCTTTGGGCCCTCACATTTTAGGGGCCCCCACAAAAACCTTTTTTGGTTGCCAACATTAGCTTTATTTTTCATATTGCTCAAGTACTGTTCAAAAATAAGGAAAAACATTTTTGGTAATCTCCCCGAGGGGCCTCCATATCGGCTCGGGCCCCGGGCCCCCACAATCCTTAATCCGGGCCTGTGTACATAATAATGTTTGTTGGGTTTGTATGCCAGAGGACATCCAAATAGCAACACATAGAGATGCTCGTTATATGTATTATGAGGTGACACATTGAACCACGATATTCTACTCAAAAAGTTGTATGCTTGCGGTATTAGAGGAATTGTGTTTGATCTATTTAAAAATTATTTAACCAACAGAAGACAATATGTTTGTCTAAATGGCTATAAAAGTGCTATTGGAGAGCTAAACAATGGAGTACCGCAGGGCAGCAACATTGGTCCATTACTATTTCTTGTTTATATTAATGACTTAGGGAACTTACCACTTAAGGGAGTGCCTAGGTTGTTCGCAGACGATACTGCATTGTTCTATCCTAGCAATAATCCGCAAACGGTAATTGACCACATGAATAGCGATCTACAAAAATTAAAGTCGTACTTTTCGAATAATCTTTTGTCTTTAAATATCAAAAAAACCAAATATATGATTTTCAGATCTTCGAGAAAAATATTGCCAGAACATTTGGATCCTAAGCTAGATGGTGACTCAATTGAAAAAGTTGATTCGTTTAAATATCTTGGTATTTTTTTAGACTCCAAATTCTCATGGGAAGTACAGATATCTCATATCGAAAGGAAAATTTCAAGTTTATGTGGTATCTTAAGCCGAGTTCAAGGTTTTGTGCCACGTCATGTTTCAATGAAATTTTACTATGCACATATTCATTCTCTTTTGCAATACATAATAACAGTATGGGGTCGGGCATGTAAATCTAGGCTAATGCGACTACAAGTCCTGCAAAACAGATGCCTCAAAATGATCTTCAGGTTACCTCATTTGTATCCAACATTTGATCTTTATGCAAATTTATCTCACAATATTTTGCCACTTTTGGGCCTATGTGAATTACAAACACTTCACATGGTTCATAAAATTAGACATAATAGTAGGACACATTCTAACATTGTTTTGAACACCATTTCACAAACTCGCACTACCAGGCAAGCTGGAAATCTAGCACTTATTCGGGCCGCATCGAATCAAGGGCAACGGCGTTTCTCATACGTAGGACCACTGAAATATAATGCCTTACCAAATGATTTGAAGCTTATCATAAATTCAAACCTGTTCAAATTTAAAATCAAAAAGTACCTCAAAGGAAAAATCAATGATTTCTTACTCTAACCGTTCAAGCCATAACTTTAACTTTAACTTTAACTTTATAATTTATAGTTGAAATTCTGTTATTCTCGTATTTTGTATTTAGTAGAAGTTATTAATGGATCCCTTAAAAGGAGATAATCTCCACTGGGCATCCAATTAATTTACTTTACCAATTTTCCCTTTCATATGTAATTTATTTATCGAATATCATAATAACTCAGCTCATGTTTATTGTTCCGTAATAAATTTTCGATTGTTGCCAGTTGCAGAGCTGAATTAGTAGCGTCCATTACCAGGAGTCTCAGGAATAAGGCTTTTGGTATGGGGGAAAGTGGCGGGTAATTAAAAAAAAAAAGAAAGAAAAAAAAAATAAAAGGTGCAACAGACACAATTGTGAAAGAATCATTCCGATAGAGTGAAGAGAAACACGAGTAGAGCCTGTAGACCTTGAAGGTCCTAATTCCAGAATAGTTTGGAAAGTTTGGAATATCCCATGAATTTACCAAAAGCATTATAGTTGTTCGCTGAGGCTCCATTAGCAATTTGGATTACATTCCACGAATTTGTTTTACAATTAAAGCACGATACAGTATGTAGCTATCGTAACCCGAACTTCGAAGTGTATTGGAGGCCATTTGTATTTCACGGAATGTCCAACTACCACAATATCGAGTTGGTCGTAGCATTGCAAGGTCTAATGGACATCAACGTGACTAAATTTCTTAAACAGAGTGAACACAAATGATGGTAGATGTTGTAGATCTTAAGAAAATTAATTCCAGAGTAGCTTGGATGACCTAGATCACCCAATTTATGTACCATGATTTTTTAGGGGAGTTAGTTAGTTAGTTAATTTATTTTCGACACTTTACACATTAGTGTGCATTCGTGTCGGTTTTTAAGGGGAGCTTTGAGGCTTTTTGAGTAGCATAGACTATGTTCTGTGACCATACATCGTGTATGAAATTTGGTTTAGAATGTTGGATTTGTGACACAATCTTCGGAGTACTTTGGAGGATTAAGAATAGCTCTGGGATGAAAACTTTAACAGACTATGATGAGTATTGATACATTACATGTCAAGGATCAGTGGAAACTATTGATGATTAGCAAAACGATGAAATTTGATCAAAAACATGTAGAATTTATAATAAAACCCCCGATTTTATCCACCTATGGTGAACAGAACCCTTCTTACACTTATTAAAATTATTGTTGTATTATTTGTATTTAACATATTTATTTTGTGTGATTGACCAAAAGTTCTACAAAATATTGTGGATTTGGCATCTAGTCGATTGGTTTCCAAAATAGCATCATGGACCATGGACTAAACTACCAGAAATGCCATACACCTCCTAGAATCTTGTAGGGAATGTTTAAAAAATAGCTTACATATTCTGGAATATTGTTTCTTTTGTTAACTGCCAAACGATCTTGAATCGATTAACAAATGGATAAGAAAATTTATTAATTGAAATACTCATCGAAAGATATCTCAGTAACCAAATGTCGATTCGAAACAAAATGTCAGGGCCTTTTAAAAGGATATTGTAGCTTTCATTTGGTGCTAAGAAAACTCAAATCGGTTGATAGACGGCTGAGATATTTATTATGATACACTTGGTCAAAAATCTCTCAAAAAGTTAGCCTGTATTACTCCCAAGTACTCTTTGAAAGATATCTCGGTAACCAAATGTCCAATCCTAAAAAAATGGTATAGGGTTCTACTAGCATATTGTAGCTTTCATTTGGTGCCAGGAGAACCGAAATCGGTTGACAGACGGCTAAGATATTTATTATGATACACTTGGTCAAAAATCTGTCAAAAAGCTAACCTGTATTACTACCAAGTACTTTTCAAAAGATATTGCGAGGTATGCACTTCAAACGGAATCGCTCAAGTAATTTTCGTTCAGTGCATTATTTTTCCGTGACCGGAATGGTCACGAAATTTAACACAGCAAGCCCCATTTGATTTGAAGTTTCGTTTCAGCTCCGTACTAGGATCCGGAATAAAGCGATGCTTAATTATTTCTTGAGCGATTCCTTGCCTGAATTTTCCACGCATCGAGATAGGCGAAGAAATTTCTTGCAATCAGCGTACTACCCATATCTCGGTAACCAAACATCCGATCGTAATAAAATTCAAAACGGTTCTACTAGGATGTTGTAGCTTTCATTTGGAGCTAAGAGAATCCAAATCGGATGTCAGACGGCTGAGAAACGTGCGTAAACTTTTTTATAACATACGCACACACATACACACACACATACAGACATTTGCTCAATTCGTCGAGCTGAGTTGATTGGTATATGAGACTCGGTCCTGCGCGCCTCGGATCGAAAGTTGGTTTTATACCCTTCGTATGGGTGTAAGAAAGGTAAAAATACAAAAAAAAAAACAGTTTTTTTGGCTACTTGCTAAAGGGGGAAGGTCGAACATAAAAACGGCTCTACAAAAGACTTTCAAAAGATAGGGTCTTGTACCATTTGGGCAGGTATACCTATTTTGGGCACTTGCCATTATAACTAAGTTAATTTCAAACCGATTGATTTGAGATTTTGTATAGAGTTACTGTACGTGCCCAACTCTTTACAAAAAATCAAATCAATCCGTTTGAAATTGACTTAGTTATAGCGGCAAGTGCCCAAAATAGGTACACCTGCCCAAATGGCACAAGACCCTATTGCATTTCTACCAAAAGAAGATCGTCACGGGTCTAGACGGGTTAAGTGTTGTAGTTATCGAACGTTTACTTTATACTTTATTGGAGTGTCATTTTTTGTTGTGTACTTTATTTTTTGTGTAATTCATCTCCGCTCATATTTATTCGTCTGATGTCTATCTGATTTGAACCCTACAGACGAAAGAACAGCTATGGCAGATTATGCACGAATACGGATTCCCGGATAAACTGATACGGTTGATCAAGGCGACGATGGATCGAGTGATGTGCGTAGTTCGAGTATCAGGGACACTCTCGAGTCCCTTCGAATCTCGCAGAGGGTTACGGCAAGGTGATGGTCTTTCGTGCTTGCTATTCAACATTGCTTTGGAGGGTGTAATAAGAAGAGCGGGGATAAACTCGAGTGGGACGATTTTCACGAAGTCCGTTCAGCTGCTTGGTTTCGCCGATGATATTGATATTATTGCTCGTAAATTTGAGACGATGGCGGAAACGTACATCCGACTAAAGAGTGAAGCCAGGCGAATCGGATTAGTCATTAATGTGTCGAAAACAAAGTACATGATGGCAAAGGGCTCCAGGGAGGAATCACCGCGCCCGCCACCCCGAATTCATATCGACGGTGATGAAATCGAGGCGGTTGAAGAATTCGTGTACTTGGGCTCACTGGTGACCGCCGACAACGACACCAGCAGAGAAATTCAGAGGCGCATTGTGGCAGGAAATCGTTCTTACTTTGGACTCCGCAGAACTCTACGATCGAATAAAGTTCGCCGTAACACGAAGTTAACCATCTACAAAA
>NC_085138.1:410286590-410288376 GCF_035046485.1 Aedes albopictus
TGATACATTGAAAGAAAACGTAGAAAAACGATTTTTTCTAACGATTTATGTAGTTTTAAAGATTTTGGACCACCCTAACAGCAACAAATACACAATTATAGTTTATTTCAATACCAATACATGATTTAAGAACCCCCAAATTAAAAGGTTAATTTAAACCTACGTTCAGAAAGCACATCGTGATAGCTTATTATCGATTATTTTTACATGCTTTCCATAATCAGCAGATTTCAAAATTTTGAACCACCCTAATATAGTAAAATCAAAATATATGATAAGTTCCATATCAGAAATAGATTTAGGGAGCTAAAATCATCATGACCTGTGAATTTTAGCAATTTCGGTTAACATTTGAGGTTTTGTCCGACTTTTGTATGGAGGCCCGCCACTGTGCACCGGGGTGGTTTCCATTGATCTCAGTAAGTATTATTTGTGCATTACTTTCCTTTGCGATGAGAAACCGTGGACATTTAGGCTGCGTAGTTATAAAGACGACGTCAACTAGCTACATACTTCGTACTGGGGGGGACACTAACAGTGCTCTGTTTATCGCGATCAGTGCAGTTTTGTAGTGATAATGCGATCCATTTCTTCAATTAAATGGTCCAAAAAGCGTGGGTGTTTTGATTTCTTGCCTAATTTGAGCAAAACATTGGTAGACTTTGTTGTTATATTCTCCATTTCTTGTCTACTCAACAACACGGTTTTGCTCAAAAACCATCAAAATAGGCAAGAAATCATAATACACACGCTTTTTGAACCATTTCATTGAAGAAACGGAGAATTTATCATCTCATCATACAAAAATCCTGTTCAGTACACAGCAAAAAAAATTCTTGTGATATCACATCATTTTCACTGCACATCAGTCGCGTCGTAAAAGTGATGTAAACAATTACATCATTTTCATGCAACAAATTAGCCGCCGCAGCTTGAGAGTGGGTCTAGCAATCGCTAGAACCGGATCTATAGATGAATCATATATAAGTAAAATATTGGCATGGATTCGTACACTGATCCGTTGATTGAGAGGCATATCCCTTACCTCTCAGCTGTTTCACCGAGTTAGAGGGAAGGTGATAAATATGATACTGCTTCTAGGCATCTGCTGGAATGGGTTTGTTGGTACTTTCCGGTGCCAACCAGGGTGTGCATGGTGAGTGTGATAATTGTTGGAAAACGATGTATCCGAGTGAAATTACGTTCGAAAATGAATGCATCACCAGAAATTACGCGCCTGGATATTACAAAATTATTTGCTGTGTAGTACAAAGTTAGTACTCCTCTGATCACGTCCTATTAATGTATCACCACAAACTTCATTTAAATAAGCGTATACTAACAATTCGCGAAAACAGTTCCTGAACTGCATACAAGATTTCGAGATACTGTATTTTATAGATAGTCTAGCTGTCCAGATGTATAAACACAGCCACCCTGAAGACGAATCAAGCCATGCATAAATCATCTGATCGGCGCATTCGTTCGTGAGTTCTATTGTATCAAAAGGAATTTGCACTCATTTTTATGTATAGAGATAATCATTTCTTGAGAATCTTACAATTTTTCATTAATTCTTTTGTATAAGATCTAATTGGTGTGCAAAACTGACGAATTCGCAGGATTAAACAAGTTGCTTACTAATTCAGAGCAAGCAGTATCCAAAGCCAATTCAACTTTCTCAATATCATAAATCCGTAGGAGACATTGCACCATCAATTCGGCTCCCCCATCTTACGCCATATCAGCAAAATTCGCAAAACAAACATTTCAATCTATACCTAGA
>NC_085138.1:410288399-410303033 GCF_035046485.1 Aedes albopictus
TCCGCTCCAGACCTACTCTCATATGCTCTCGTCGCCGTTTGTTCTTCGTTGTTCAAAATTGATCTCTGAGTTGGCGTCTTCGTCGCCTACCATGGTCCATGATCAATCCATGATCCAGTCTCGTTCAACAGGGCTGGTAACCGTTTTCCATTTATGTTTTGGGCAGGTCACTGCACTGTTTCGATTTTGGGATTTCACGTATGAAATTGGTCAGGAACTCTTTGTGGGAGTATGCAGAAAATTTAGGAATTCAAAAATTCTGACCCCATTGATTATTTCCATTCGTAGGGTACAAATCTGCTTCGTCATATGCGCTAATTTCCGTCCTATCAGACGAGAAATAGCCAATAATTACAGATATTCCAATTTATCTTTATCATTGGCTCATCAGATGGAAGCTAAAAGATCTAGACTATCAATAATCCCCACCACAATAGCACTGGAAATCAAATAATTACGCAAAATTTCACGTTTCAATTCCACTCCACTTACGAGTTGAACTTTTCTCGTTTTGCGTACGGCGAAGGCATCCGCAACAAAGCAGCAGCTAGCTGATTGTTCTTCGCTACCGTTCAATTTTTACTTCGCCAGATTCACTTGCTGAACCAACCTTCAATTCACACCACGAAAGCTATGTGGCTCTTCAAAATTGGTGTTCGCTGCTGCAGAATGCAGCAAAGCTGTTCAATTACTTAAAAAAAATTGTGAAGAATTAGCCTAAGTTAAAATTCACGAATAAAAAGAAATTAAAAAAAACTTAAATAAATCTTTTTTTTTTCGTTGGAAAAATGTAAACAACAACTTATTTTTGTCTAAGGAGGATGCGAGCAAAGGTGTGTGTAAAGTTTCTACATATCAAACATCGCTTTTCACAACCACAGAGAAAGACTTCTTGATTACACTGTGATGGCGTATCATGATTTGGTGTCAAACGGTATTAAATTGAAACATTTTGGTCGTTTTGGTAAAGCTACATCTATCTCAATTTAAAAGCATTATGCTCAAAAGTACGCATGATTAGATTTGGATTGCGATGAATTTGATCGACTTGGCTATTCTATGTACTATAGTTTCACGTAGAAAGTGTGCCGGGAATTGAATTAAGGTTGTGCCGAAATAGACATGAACTAGACGGAAACAGAACCCGAGGGAGAATTATTGAATCTTATTATAGTTCTACGCAGTCTTAGGGTTTCAAAAAACGAGTTTTATTATTCACCCGACGTTTCGACACGGGGATTGTGTCTTCCTCAAGGGGGAAAATAAATATTAACGTTTTTGGTCAAATGTTTTGTCTAACTTTAACTGTCTCGTTTTGTGTCGTTTTTGGTACATGCTTACACTTCGGAATCACTTAAACAGTTTAACGGTTTTTTTGGCCAAAAGCCGTTTATCTATAGAGTCAAGATTACAGTCGATTTCCAACAGCATTGTTATAGTTTTTTCACAATTATGTTTTACATGATATGGAAGCTAATTTATGTATTAGTAATTGATAGCATGTTGGCCATGAGACATTAGGCGAGGTACCAGAATAAAGTCGATCATTATTTGTCGGTGCTTAGTTAGACGGTAATTAGTTAAAACCCCTATATTTTGATGCATATTGGGAAGTTTTTTGCAGGCTATTTTAGAGACAGTTACTAAATATAAAGCCCTTTTTTTCAAGGCTTTTTTTACGGTTTTGATCAGTTTCTGTTAATTTGATGGAAAAACACACAACCGACACATTCCTGGAAATTCTGTTTTCAAAAATTATCAGTTGATCAAAAAAATTTACGGTTGCAAGATTAAAAAAAAAAGTTGATGTCATAATACAGTCATTTCAAACGACATTCTGGCAAAACTGAAAGACAAATTCCTAAAAATTTGTTGTTGAATCGATGCTAGTTTCTGAAGATATTTTGATGATATTATTCCTGAATCGCTTGAATACATTATTGAATGCATTTGTTGACAATTCTCAATGGAATATCAATTAAGTAAATTTTATTAGTTTACATCGTCAATCTATGTAGGATTCTCTAAAAGTATTAAAAGATATCTTGGAAAAAAAACTTTAAAATTTTCTTAAATTTTGACCTAATTGGCTTAGTACTTTTGCTAGGAATCTTGCATTCAATAAAAGTTCTTTAAGAAATTCTCTAGAAAACCTACAAGGCTCTTCCAAAGAAGTGCAGTGTTTCTACAGGTGTCTACTATCTTGAAAAACCTGGAATTATCAGTGAAGCTATTGAAACTGCTTAAGTATTGCCAACTGTATCGCCAACTTATCATAACCTGGAAGCTGATTAAGAGTTTAAGGGAGCTTTATTCCAAAAGTGTTTGATCTATAAACTTTTATGCAGCTACTTTTATTTGTGAGAAACAGTATAATAATTGAGAGGGTTAGAAACAAAGGAGTCTAAGTGATAAAACACGCCTTCAAATAAATGGGGCCCGCAGTTTTTACTGGGCCCTGTTTTTTCTTGATCCGCGAGAAGTCACTGTGACTTACTCCTAGCAAGTAAGTATTTATTCGTAAACCAGCGCCGCCGTGACTTTCCTGTGACAAGTGTGTTACTTGGGCTGTAGGTATTCCTCCAGGTATTTATTCAAGGAACTTCTTTTAGAATTCCCCTGGCATGCTTGATGGGGTTTCTCTAATAGTTCCTGCTGCGATTCCCACTAGGATTTCTCCAGAAATTCCTTCAAAAACTCTCGATGGGACCATTCAAAACAATCTTCCATGGATTATTCCAGAAGTTTCTCCGATGATACCTCCAAAAACATCTTCAGAGATTTTATCCAGGAATTCCTTCTGAGATTCCTCAAACAATAGCAAATGTGGTCTTACCAGCGATTCCTCCTAAGACTCCATCAGAAATTCCCACTGTGATACTTTCAGGAGTTCTTCTTGGTATTAATCTAGAGATTTCTTGTGGGATCCATTGGGGAATTTTCGATGGGATTACTCATGGAAAGTTTTCGGACATTCTTGCAGAAGTTTATCCAAAGATTCCTCCAGTATTTTTTCATGGGATTCCTTCAGGAGCTCATCGTGTGCTTTATCTAAAAATTCCGGCAGGGATTCCTCAAGCCAATCTTCCTGTGGTTCATCCAGCTTCTTCTTCTTCTTCTTCTTCTTCTTCTTTTTCTTCTTCTTCTTCTTCTTTTGTGGAGCCTCGTAGCCGTACGGTTAGGGTCACCAAGCTTCTAATCGCACCATGCTATGGGGTGAGGGTTCGATTCCCGCTCCGGGCGATGAAACTTTTCGTGAGAATAGTTTCTTCTCCGTATCCACTGGTGCATGCTCCGTGTGTCCCTTGTCTAGTGTTTAGTTTCATTCAGTCTGTACAGCCTCTGGCTGAAGACGGTGTCCGCGTCTTTTTCTTCTTCTTCTTCTTCTTCTTCTTCTTCTTCTTCTTCTTCTTCTTCTTCTTCTTCTTCTTCTTCTTCTTCTTCTTCTTCTTCTTCTTCTTCTTCTTTATGGCTCTACGTCCGCACTTGGGGATTTGGCCTTGTTTGCTTCAACTTAGTGTTCTTTGAGCACTTCCACAGTTATTAATTGAAGGACTTTCTTTGCCTGCCATTGCATGAATTTGTATATTGTGAGGCAAGCACAATGATACACTATGCCCAGGGAGTCGAGAAAATGTTGCCGACCGGAAAGGGAATCGAACCCGCTGTCTCCAGATTGGCGATCCATAGCCTTAACCACTAGGCTAACTGGAGACATCCAGCTATTCTTGCCAGGACTCATTCAGAAATTCCTTCTGTGATACTTCACAAATTTTAGAGATTCTTCTATAATTTTTCTCCTGTTTATTCTGCTAGGATCCTTCCTGTAATTCTTGCTGAAATTCCTTCGATTGTTCTTCCAGGAATTTCTCCAGAGATTTTATCCAAAGATTCCTCCAGAAACTCCTCTTAGGCTTTCTCCAAGGATTTCTCAAACAACTTCTCCTGCAGTTCTTCCAGCAATTCCTCCTCAAGAAATTCTAACTATGGTACCTCTAGGAATTCTTCTAGTGATTTCCTATAGAATTTATCTTGGCATTCTTGCTGAAATTCTTCCAGAAAATCTTCCTGAGGTTCTTTCAGAAATTCGTCCAGCATTCTTTATGGATTCTTCGAAAAGTTCCTTCGGTGTTGCCTCCAGGAATTCCTCAGATATTTTATCCTGGGATTTCTCGAGGAAGTCCTATTGATCTTCATCCAGGAGCTCCAGGTGGGATTCCACAAGCGATTCCTGCTGTGATTCTTCCAGGAATGCCTCCCCTGGACTCCTCCAGAAATTCCAGGTAAGGAAATCCAGAAAGGAATCCCTCTAGAGATTTCTTCTGGCATTCTTGCTGGGATTCTTCCGGGTAGTCTTCCTAGAATACTTCCCGAAACACCTATGGTGATCCTAACAGGGATTTTTCTAAAGATTCATCTAGGAATTCCTCCAGGGATTTTATCCATGGATTACTCTAGAAATTTCTCTTGAAATTCCTTCTGGAACTCTTCTTGGCCTTCATACAGGAAATCTTCTAGGAAATTCTCTAGTTCCTGGAGAAATACCATGAGGAAACTTTTGAAAGAACCCCTGGATAAAATCTCAGGATGAAGTCCTGAATAAATCCTTGAAAAAATCCCTTCAAAAATCATAGAATAGATTTATGAAAAAAACTGTTCTTCCGGGCAATCTGGAAGAATCCCAGCAAGAAATCTCTAGAGAAATCCCTAGTAGAATTCCTGAAGGTACCACAGTTAGAACTTCTGGAGGTGAAATTGCTGGAAGAACCGCAGCAGGAGTTGCTTGAGGAATCCCAGCTAGAATTCACAGAGCAAGGCCAATAGGAGCTTCTGGAGAAATGCCATTAGGAATTTCTGGAAGAATCCTTGGGTAAAATCTCTGAAAGGATTCCTGGAAAAATCATCGAAGGAACTTCTGGAAGGTTCCCAGAAAGATTGTCTTGAATAATCACACCAGGAATTCCTGAAGGAATCGCAATATAAATTTCTTGAGGAATCTCAAGAAGAATTCCGAGAAGTATCATAGTAAGAATTTCGAGTGAAATCCTAGGAGGGGTTGCTGGAGCAGTCTCTGCAGAAATTTCTAGTAGCACCCCATCATCAAATGTAATCTAAGTGACCAATCGACCAATCGTGGTGATAATATGCTATAACTTTTAAAATCATGAAGTTTGATATGTCGCATGATAGTGTTTATTCATCTTCGAAAAATGGATCCCGGAACCGATTCCAGTGAAAACCGCATATCGGCTCCAAATTGGTTCCCCGGAACATCCGTAAAACTGGTTCCAAATCACTTAGTGATTGTGATGGACTTTCAGACATATTTTTCTGGTTTCAATCTGGTTCACTTCGGTCTGAAACTAAACTGCTTTTAGGTGGCCATTCCAACAATCCCTAACAAATTCCTAAACAAGAAGGACGTGCGCTTCTTGTGTCAAAATTTGGTTGAAAAATATTGAAAAACAAAAAAGTTATAGCGAAAAGAGTATTTTTTCGAGCACTCAAAACCTGAAAAAATCTTGGAATTTCCGTAATCGAGTAGAAATCCTGAAATGACTTAAGCAAAACTAAGCTCACTGACTTCGTAAAACATCCTGCAGGATTGTCTCCAAAAGATAACAAAAAACGGCAAAATTTGTCAAATATTGTTCTTTTTCTTTTTTTTAATTGCACAACGCAATACACTTAACTAGTTCTAGCGGCATCCTTTCAATTTATTAAGTTTTTCCACAATGAGATGTCAATAGTAACTCTCAAAACACATCATGGAAAATTGTTTAAGAAATTTCAAAAGAATTTAATCGCATATAATATATCTAGGAAAAAAAGTTAATTGTCTTTAGAAACGGGATCATGAAAAAAGAAAGCCTTCTTAATGATTTTTACTAGAAACTCCTACAGTATTTTTTCCAAAAGTAATCAGTGCTTACCAAAAGTAAAAGTAGAAGGATAATAAAAAAAACTGCAAATATTCTTCCTAAAAATTTTGCAAGCTTTATCTATTCCTTACCCAAGTAACCAAAAGTACGGATAACTGGATACTTAATGAGCTTAACAGCTTGCTAGATTAAAGAACAACATCTTCTCAACGTCTTCTAAGCAGCTTTATTGTTAAGTAATTTCGGAACTTTAAAGTTCACATTAAGCTGGATAGCCTTCTAAGCAGCTTCTGATGGAACTTTCTTAAAGTGAATAAAGTAAAATTTTGTTTTTCAGATTCACCACTTCTTGTATTGCGTGCAAGACGACTAAACTTACTTTACATGACACATTCATTTGAAGATTTGTACCGGGTCCTCCTGCATGAAAACTTGCTTTCGTACCGCTTCGCTGCTATAGATTTTTGATATATTGAGGTTAACTGCACCTTTGCACAAGCATACAAACTTAGCTGTCGACAGAGCCGCAGTGTGCTTCATCACAATTGTAGTGTTGAAGTCGTAGAGTATGAAGCTCTCACGCCGCGGCTACCGGTTCGAATTCGGTGAGCGTCATATTTTTTTTCATCTGCTCTTCTTTTCATTGATTTGGTAACTTCAAATTGGCTGTCCATGAAAATCTATCTTCTATATATATAAAAATGCAGTGGCATACGTGGGACCGCGCACAACTTGCGAACGGATGGTCCGATTCGGGTCGTCTGATTTTGTTCTGTTAGTTTTCGCCCAAGGAAGGTTTATGAGGCAAAAAACATGGAAAAATTGAGAGTTTTTGAAAATTGATCTTCCATACATTTTGTGACCGGGGACTTAGTCTTGGATAGAAACTTGAAACGTCAAAAAACGCAGTAGGCAAGACAAAGTTTGCCGGGTTCAGCTAATATTCTCATAAATAGTTTTGCTAAAATGACAAAACAATTTTCCTAAGCACACCAAGTTACTGAAAAGAATTTCTATGAACTTGATAGTTCCAATAATTTTCCGAGTAACAGGTCCGGGTAACAGCTAACAATGAGCCTTGCTGGAACTTATGTGCAACGTTCCAGCAAGGCCCATCGTTAGCATCTGAAGCAGCCAGAAAGTTGCATTTGGAACTTCATCGGAACTTCGTGAAACTTGGAAGCGCATTTTGTCATGGAAAGTTCAACTTTTGGTTACTTGAGCAAGTTCCTTGCCAAAATTTTTTTCAGTGAATCCGCAAAAAAAACCTTCGTTGAATAGGGTATGTGTACCATTCCTTGGCCTAATTTGCAAGCCGCCTTGACAATTTTGCCCATAACTCATGAATTAATAGCACTAGAAATAATATGTTGACCCTATTACACACTCTAGGCAATGCATGTTTCACCAATTGGAAGTAAACTTACGTAAATATTCAAGAATTTACTTAATTAAGCTGAAAAGATTCGATGCCATGGTATGCAGTTGGTCTATGGTACAAAAATTGGCCTATTAGTGGATACAACGTTGGCAATAGTTCCATGCACTAGAACCATTTATTATCTCATTTTTTTAAATATTTCTGCTGAAGTATTATCTCTGTTTATTCAC
Organism: Aedes albopictus; assembly: GCF_035046485.1. Taxonomy (NCBI): domain Eukaryota; kingdom Metazoa; phylum Arthropoda; class Insecta; order Diptera; family Culicidae; genus Aedes; species Aedes albopictus. The sequence goes on from NC_085138.1 coordinate 410,295,893, forward strand.
CAATCTTACTTTCAAATTACATATTCGGAGCCAAATCTTCAAAAAACTATAAATAAATCACTTTAACTAAAATTCATTCTTAATCTAGTAACGAAAACAACGCAACCCTATTATTGTGTTATATTTTTACAGTCACCGTACACAACATTCTTCTTCCTGTTCGTTCTTTCTGGTTCATACGCAAGAAATGTTGTAGACGTCTTTTTATCGTTGTTTTTGACGTCATTTTACTGATGGACCAAGATTTGGGTACATAGTGAAAAAAATGTCCTCAATATTCGGCCCACATTCAATTTGTAAAATAGTTATTATTCGTTGAAAACAAATACACAAGTTCAAAATAGCGTCTTTAATCGTCGCATTAAATGTTCAGTTATTGAAAAGTCAATTCGAAATGTTCCAGAATCATGCCATTTATGATCATGTGTATAGACTACCCACTAAGCCGAAGAATCATGGCGTCTACAAAAGTTAAATAAAGTGACACTTTCATTCAATTTTAATGCTCCAAAGTGCTAAAATTGAAACGAAATGTTACAGTTGTTTGGCGCATAGCTTATCCGATATTTAGTTATGCGTGTTTGTTTGAATTTTTGGTTTACATTGAGATAGGCCGAACGAGGGGGCTATGCCAACGAAGCATCCCGATACCCTACTTCATTGTTTTCTAACATTTCTAGTTTACCATCTTTTCGACTTTTTGATTGCTAACCGGATACAGTCAGATCTTTTTCTACGCGGCCGCGTAAATGAAAACTCCATACCAAAAAAAAGGATCGTCTTATTTTTGCATGATTCGTCGAAAAATGGTGAAACTTTTTTTACGCGGTTTTTTAAATTTTGAACTGAATTTTTTTTTACGCGGTACGTATCCCCCGCGTAAAAAAAACCTGACTGTATATTTGTATCATTATTTTTTCTTTTCAAATTCGTTCATCAGTAGTCACGTGTATAATCACTACTTTTCTGCGATTTTCAATTCACTATTTACGTAAACTTTTAGGAAAAAAAAACTTTTTTCGCCACTAGCCCTGTGATGGTTCACTAATCGACCATTCGTCTCCATCTCCATGTAGTATACTCAGCGTTGAAGGGAAACGCTAAGCGATCCTAAGAATCTCAACCTATGCAGCTTCCATCCAGGCGGTACCAATTTTACGTCCAATACCGGAGGATCACTGTAGTTTGGCGGCGGCGGCGGTTCAACACCGGGGCGCGCGGTCAATGACGTGGATTCGCCCCAAACATAATGTTTCCACTACTGCACAGGGGAAAACATCGTAAGCGGTTGGCGGCGCAGGACCGCAAAAACGTATTTATGCTCATTCTTGCACTCGTCATCGCCGTCGATGACTCTCGGTACGTTCTCCATTTCCTCTTCACAAATGTTTAATGATCCATGCATACTGGAGACTGGAGGAGGCACAGCATCCAGCAGCAGCACTTTCGTTTCGTTGAACGTTGACTTTGCGGGAAGAATGTTGCACTTTTTTTGTTGGACTGTGTGCGTGCGTGCAAGCAAAGTGTCTGCGGAATGTGGAACGCGATTTGTGGACGATCCCCCCAAGTGAGGAAATTGGAATTTGATGGCGAGACGTGCACTTCATTGCGTTGTGGTGTGGTGAATCATGTGGATGGGGATGCAGAACTTGTTGCACGTTTCCATGAATGCAGGGTAATATGTGCAATGTGCATTATGAAAAGAGAAACCACTCCCAGCGTATTCTTCTTTACTTGGTGTAACGTCCCCACTGGAACAAAGCCTGCTGCTCAGCTTAGTGTTCTATGAATATTTCCACAGTTATTAACTGAGAGCTTCATCTTTCAGCAGCCCAACAAACATTTTTGCTGTACAAGAGTGTTACAAACAACGTTTAAGCAAACTTTAGCTTAAACTGTTAACTGTTATTCAGCTAGTTCTGTTTCTTGGGAGTCCTCAATACCAAACTAATAACTTGTTGAGGTATTTTTTGTCGGTTTTTGACTCAATACCTACTCAAGACCACATTAAGCTATGTACTTCCAATACCAGGATATCTGACCTTTAATCTTGGTATGATATCTGACTTTGGTCTGCTGCCAGTTATGTATCATTCATTCGTTCCTGCTCGGGTTAGCATTCCCCACCGCGAGCTTCCAAGAAAGGTGCCGTTTTCTCCGCGGTTTCCTGTTTTGCCAACCGCACGCAAAACATAACCTACAATTAGCCAATCCATATTCCACCACCATCACCATTCACAGGACCACCACAGTCCGGTTTTCTGTTGTTATTATTATTAGACACACTGGCAGCCGACCAGCAGCAGCAGCACTGAGAGGGAAGACGAATAGAGGATCTACCGGTGAAATGCGGCGCGATCATCGCGGCGACAACAAACAAACACTCTCCATGGTCCATGGTACGTATTGCGCGAACCGAACCACACCGGTCGTCGTCGTCGTCGTCGCGGTCGGTCAGTCAGCCCAGCGGGGAGCCTTTTCGCTAACAAATGGCTTCCTGGATCACGTCCAGCGCGCACGGCGCTGCGCCCTGCGCTCCTCACTCAGCGCAGAGCAGAGCAGTCAGTCGGCTGCGCAAGCATCCACCGCGTCGTCCAGGCAGCAGCGCAGCACCCAGTTTGTGTGTGGATATTTTATGCTAATGAAGGAGACTGGACGACAAATTCAGCAGGGAAGGAGCGAGAGAATGGGTGCGCAATATAATGTAGGTACGCCAAGTTGGTCGCATTAGTGCAGTAACAACCAACAACAACCGGCAACGTGATGGCATTTTTCTTTGACGCACTTTCCGCGAGGATCGGGGACTGGGGTTCGATGACCCCGGTGTCGGCCCTTCCGAAAGGGAAGAAAACTGTTTGTAGTTTGAGTTGGTGCAAACTCCATCCGGATCGAAGAATGCGGAAATGCAAACGAGTGTGGCGCCGCCACCGATCAGGTTTACTTATTCATCGTCGCAGTAGGCCACCACCGCTACATTGTTGTTGCGCTGCGAAATGCAGTAGATTAGTAGAGCATTTGTTTTAGTTCGTTTCTAGTGGATTTCCCCGCAATCGAGATCACCACAGACAGTAGTAGGCTGGCATCTGTGAGTAGTATCGTACAACGGTGTGGCCAGTCGAAACTTTTATACCTTAACCAGCGACCTTACATCCGATTGAACTGATTTTTTTTTTTGAATGTAGAGGTGTCCTTCAAAAAATCAAGTGAATTGAATGAAAGGCAACTGAGTAATCATGGTAAAGTTTGTGGCACCATGTAAACAGTATCGTGTATTGAAAAATATAAAACAAATCTGTTACAGAGTTTAACTTTTAGTAATAGAATAATCATACCAATCCTATGGAAGCTGAACCAAAAAATGGAATCATTCAAAAACACAAACAAATGGAACATCAAAACAAGTCCGCTAAAAGTGACTGAACTTTTCAACATTTACCCCAACGCTCGCGGAGGCAACAGCGGTGGTGTGGTTGTCGTTATGCCGGCCGGTGACTCTTCGCGAGCATGGTGCAATCTGCGAACTGGTTTGTTGACAATTTTGTCCACTCGATTCGGGTTCGATTAACATTGGTCACCGTCTACGAGTTTGGTCACGTGTCGCAACTTCATTAAGTTCTGGAGAGTTTGTAGCGTTATAACAGAAAAAGCTTATAAAGGGATGTACGCATATGGCGTCCACTTTAGCATCTTATTCTACATCATATACGACTTCGTGTTGGCTGGGTTCGCACACGTTTGGTGAACTGAACCTCAGTTAAATTGATCATCGAAACTACTGAAATACTTCTGCTGATCTTTTTTTCGTCCAAAAAGTACCGAAAGGGCAATTATTTTTGGCTAAAATATAAACGACTCATAAGAAAGTGATCATTCGTCATAAATAATTCCCAAAGTCCCACTGAAGAAGCAGGGATGTAAGCAGTAATAAATAACAAAAGTTCCATAAACAAATAGAAAAATGCATAAATAAATCAAAAGTTTCCATAAATAATTGATTTTTGAGCAATTAAAAACGTCAAAAATGCAATGAATAATTCAACTGTTGCAATGAAAAAAGCCAATTTTCCCACCAAAAAAACTTCGAATTTTCCATAAATAAATTCGATTTTTCCATAATAAATTAAAAAATTCACAATAAAAAAATATTAAAAAAGCAATAAATAATTCAAAAAGTGCAATAACAAAAAAATAAATTATCAATAAATGTCAAAAAACGAGCAATAAACGTAAATGCATTTTGAGCCAAAAAAATATGTAGACCATGCGGCGAAGCCGCATAGAGGATTGAGGAACTGAGGCGGCAGAAGGCCGCCGAAGTTTCCGATATCCGATGCACCGCAACTGCATCGATTCGGTTCTAGGCAAACCACAGATTCAAGAATTTGCCCGGTATAATGCAAACATAGATGTTATCCCTTTTGTAGGTCCGACGAGCGATAGCGAGTTCGGACAACAAGCAATTGCTCGGTAAATTGCAATCATAGTTACGCAAGCTTTTCAGTTGTTTCAGTCATATAAGTGCGATTCAGCATTTCACTGTCTCATACTTTCCTGCATTTGTTTTTCATGGGTAATTTCGTCATTTTTTATTGCATTTTTTGAATTATTTATTGCTTTTTCGATATTTTTTTATTGTGAATATTCTAATTTATTATGGAAAAATCGGATTTATTTATGGAAAATTCGAAGTTATTTGGTGGGAAAATTGGCTTTTTTTATTGCAACAGTTGATTTATTCATTGCATTTTTGACGTTTTTAATTGCTCAAAAATCAATTATTTATGGAAACTTTTGATTTATTTATGCATTTTTTTATTTGTTTATGGAACTTTTGTTATTTATTACTGCTTACATCCCTGTTTCTTCACTGGGACTTTTGGAATTATTTATGGGAAATTTTGTATTTATTATGGAACGTTTAATTGTCTGCCATTATTTTTGCACCTCGCCAAACGCCCTATGGCCAATTTGTTATCAATTGCTAATTTATAAATTAACTTCCATAACATGTAAAATATATTGTAAAAAAACGCAATTTCCTTAAAATAATAAGGGGCCGTTCATAAGCCACGTAGACTTTTTGAGAGGAGGGAGGTCTGGTCAAAGTCCACGCTCCATACGAATTCATAAAATTGTGTATGGACAAAAGTCTACGAGGGGGTGTAGGGGGGAGGTCTAAGATGGCCAAAATCCGGTCTACGTGGTTTATGAACAGCCCCTAAGATTTTATAATTATCCCTGAATTCTGTTTTCGTCTAGTCCTCGTATATTTCGGGCTCAGCCTGAATTAAATTCCCGATGCACCTTGTATGTGACAAGTTGCAATCCAAATCCACCCATGTATTTGAAAAACGATTGAGCAGAAAGTTTTAAATTGAGCTGGATGTAGCTTCAGAATAACGACCAAAAATATTTCATCATTTCAGCTAGCATCCACCCTAGACGAAGACATCATTTTGTTTACATTTTACCGACAACCCTACATAACATCTTGGATATCAGATTAAGAAGATTTCTTCATTGTATAAAAAAGACTAAGTGCCTATGGCGGTTTCTGCTTTTAGTGGTGTTTTGTGTGAAATCAACCCAAATAGAGGTTCTTTCTAATAATATCAGCTCTTCCGTGCGATTAGCCCAATTTTGGCTAAACCGTGTTAAGCTTTCCATCTACACTGGTTTCCGTTTGATCCAGGCAGAAAACGGCAACCCATCGCAAAGTTGTTTCTACCCAGCAGCGTTGACTTTCCAAGTACCCTAGTAAAACTAGTCTAGTCTAGTCTAGTCAACACATGCACAGCCATCTCTTGGAAGAATCCTGGAAAATGATAAAATCAACTGCTTTCATCATTTTTCTTGTTATTATCAATACTTGCAAGATATCAAAGATGCATTACAAGCATTGAAGCGGCCAGGCACTGTGCAGTGTCATTGAATACATTTGAAACAAATCATAGAACGCCGACATCACGTCAACCGTTCTATATTATAGTGATGACGATGTGTAATCAAGTGAAGAAAAAACGTTGGGAGTGACGTTGCGAATAAAGTTAATGTCACTCCGTTGAACCTCCTCTTGCAGAATCCTGGGATGGGGTAAAGGAATTTCCGCCTTATGCTCTGGCTCAAAAGCCTAAGCTTAAGCAATATTTCTCTCTTTTTAGAAAAGAGATAAAAGTAATATTCCCTTCCCCGTATATACTAAGCAAACCATCTTTCTAAACTATCTTGCAGGTAAAATGATGTTTTGGCTGCCCTACGGCCCGCTTTTCTTTTGGAGTGTTTACTTGATACAGTGTATCAAACAACCGCTCGCACAGCGATACCCTCGACAAAATCATTCTTCAATCAAAAACGCTGAAATTTTGTCCAATCATGAACTCTACAGAGTTTTAAAGCTCCTCTGACTAAACTCTGAACGAGATCGTAGAAGGCTTCCAAAAGCTGCAGAACCACCCAGTAGAATCCGGCCGTCTATCGAACAAAACCGCAACATTCCACATCTCAAATAACAGCGGTTGAAATACCCTCAAACTTTACTGCTCCCTTAACACATGAAGTGAACAAATTAACCCTAACAATATTGCGTAATGAATCTTCATGTGATAGTGCTCCTACAAAAAGCCCGAATACATCCCAGCCCGAATACATCCCAGTAATGGCTCCCTGAGATATGAAGTAACGATACTCTGCCCAACAAACGGCCAAGTCCCATCCAAAAGCCCTACAACTTTTAGAAACCCTACTCGATCCCGCCCAAAACCCCACAAATGGAGCTTCGACATACAGCCCACTACTAGTCAAACCTTCAGTTCCCCCAATTGACGTTTCTTATACTATTAACATTTAAATGAAAAATTACCTTGACGAGAAAACCGCTGCAGGCCGCTCAAATAAATGTAACTCAGATAAAATTGGCACAGTTCATCTAAATTAGGCATATTCAGGTGAAAGCTAGGGCATTGAGCTGAAAAAATGCATTTTGTCCAATTTTTAGGAGCTCCGCCCATAGCCGTCGCTGTTCATAGCCATATCTAGAACCAGATACGGATTGCGGGACAAAAACCCGATTCGCATTGGATTTTCACAGCAAAGTATCAATCTACCATATAACGCTAACAAGTTATGCAAGCCAGCGAACTGT